>NC_060069.1:109931528-110232481 GCF_922984935.1 Meles meles | reverse complement strand
ATTATTTTACCACAGAAACTTTCATTCGATCCATGAGGAATGTCTAATATAGAAAACTTCCAGGAAGGTGTATCAGTACATGTTCCAAGTCTTTTCTGGATCCTCACGAGAGTTAGATGTTAGCTTATTAACAAAAAGGTTACCAGGTCTTGACTCTCAAGTGGCTCCAAGTCTAATGGGGAAAACAGATAATGTAAATAGATATTCTAGGGCAGTGTGTTCTTTGCTACAATGGTGTGAACAAAGTGTTATGGGAACAGAAAGAAAGGAACAATTAACTGTTCAAGGACAGAGTAACTTCAGATAGGCTAATTTAAAGGAACAATTAATAAGACACCCATAATTTTCCAAAGTAGAAGTAACAGCTCTTATGGCTTCATTAGACAAAGAAAGTACCAAAAGCCTAGAATTTCCTGTAAGCTAAAATATAACTAGCTTTTACTGTAGCACAAAGCCCCAAAAATAAAAGAACACTTTCAGATTAATGTAGTATTAATGTAGATTAATACAGTATTAATTTTATAAGTAATTTATAGGCAAACAGTACTCAGGTACACACGGGCCAAAACTCATGAAAAAGGTTATTGAATCTGCAGTATGAAAGGCCAACATTGCTGACTTAAAAGCACGAAACCTCTCATCAGGGAACAATGGTTTTGACTATATTCTTTGAGAATGTATCCCATGAGACTTACTTTCATGAAATGTCTCAAATTTTGATTTAGTGCCACCATGGATTTTTATCGAAACTCTTGTGTAAAAAAGGTAACATAAATATCATCAAAGAGTTGGAAAAGGAGGAGTGTTCCTAGGCACAAAGGGCCAAATTTGAAACGTCTTAACAGTATGAGCAAGTAGTATGAGAATGTCACTAGAATTCACAGGGTTTACATAAATTTACCTCCTCTTTTCCTGGGTTTATCCTTTGTGGATTTGAAAAGCACTGCATAAAATTAAACAGATTCTAAAGTGTATGAAGAAAAATTATCTGTTTTCTTTCAAATTTTAAAATATAGACATCATTAGACAAAAATATGTCTTGGTATCCTTCATGTCCCATCTCTCTGTTTTCTCATCTCTGAAATGAGGGGGTTTTGACCAAATTTCTGATGCTACAATTTATCTCTGTTTCATCAGTGAGGCTTTCACTGTCTCCACCCACACAGCCTCTTTTGAAGCATCATTAGAGGCACCAGACTCATCACAAATTTTAAGTGAACCATGATGCTGGAATTTTTTTTTTTTTTTCAAATCTTGCAATGATTTGAGCTTTTCCCACCAATTGGGTATGAAGGTGATTATTATTATTTTAATTTCTATTGAGTTGAAGTACATAATTTGTTTAAAATACAAGGATGGGGCACATGGGTGGTTCAGTTGGTTAAGCATCCAACTCTTGTTTTTGTCTTAGGTCATGATCTCAGGGTTGTGAGGTTGAGCCCCATGTTGAACTCTGGGCTCAGTGGAGTCAGCTTGAGATTCTCTCCCTCTCCTTCCCTCTCTCCTCCCCTGCTCTCATGTGCTGTCTCTCTCTGTCTCTTTCTGAAATTAAAAAAAAAAAAAAAATCTTAAACTGCAAGGATGTATCTATATGTTACATATGCTAGATGAGTTATTCAGGTGATTTATAAACTGTTTTTAACAACTATTCATTATGGAATGATTGCTATGTGGTAGACATTGCTAATCTTTTAATATATATTATTTCATTTCATCTCTATAGCAGCTGTATGTGGTAGGTATCATAACTGTCTTAATTATAAAATAATAAAAATAAGACTGAGAGAATGGAAATGACTTGCCCAAGGACACAGAACTAGTGCATGTCCATGGCAGGATATGTACCTGGGTCTTTCTGATTCTATACCTCAAATCCCTCTCTTAGTCATGACCTTTGGGTATAGCCTTAATAGCATGCTTTCATTCCTTACAGTTCTATATTATTTGGATGTTGCCCTAATAGCTTATATTTGTGGACAGGAGCAATAATGGATAGTTCTAATTTTGAACCATTAAATCTATGTTAATACATGTTTAATAGCACCATGAAGGCAAACATTTGGCTTGGTTTTACCACCACAGCATTTATCACAAGTAACAAACAGTAAGCACATAGCAAACCCATAGTGGACCTATAATATGCACATTTGCTAAATCATTGGATTTTAATGCATTAATGACAATAAAAAAAGAAAAGCCTGAGAAGATTTACTCACTCTGTATCATGGTATTCATATAAGTAGAAAAACAGGCGTGGGTTTATAAACACAAACCAAATTCATTTAGTAATACAGCAATATTCAACCAAACTTCAACCAAACTATCACCTATGGAAGAGAAGTACTCCAATGACTAGTAACTAGTACTTGTCTTCCATTCATGTATATTAATTATTTACTCCACATATAATGGTGACTTAGACATTAATATTTCCCTAAGTTAGTTGTTTTACTAAAAAACAAAACAAACAAAAAACCAAGGCAATGGAAGTTAAATTTTTTTTTCATGTGGATTAAGTGAATAAAAATGGCAGCAATAGACCCAAAGTACTGGGTTCATAATGTTAATCTTCACCTTCCCTCTATATCCATATTCTACCATGGCCATGTGGAACCTATTAGGAGTCTGAATTCCAGTTTAAAAATCACTCTATCTTATAAAATCGAAATAGAATAAAGATCTCTTATCATAAAATGCTCCCATGTACCACTCTTAATTAATTTTTATAACAATACAAAGTTGTTATCAAAGAACCTGGCCTTGTTCTCAGATTTCCACAAATCAGTTTTTTCCCTCCATCAAAGTCCATATATCCAAATAGTCTGCCTTACACATTAGAGCTAGATAATATTCCTTATTAACTTCTATCTAATAGGAATCCCAGCCCTCCAATACTGTGAGACACTCCTTTCTACCCAGGATGTTAACAGAGAGGATCATGTCTGCATGATATTCTCAGACTTGCCCCCCCCACCCAGGGTTGAAATAGCTTATTAAAAATTCCTTACTGACTTATATTAATATAAATTAGTAGGTAGAAGACATAATCCACCACAAAGTACAAATTTTTATTCAAATAATTCTATTAGCATAATTATCTTTTTTTGAGGAAATTAAATGTACATTATTATACTTGATGTGCCACAAATTATAGAAGCAAAAATTTCACTTGTAAGGTTCTGCAGTTCTCAAGTAATTAGCCATATTGCACCCTGAAAACTAAAATTAAATACATAAATTAAACTAGTAGGGGAGAAAATAACATTGTAAGGGAGGGTCTGGATATAGTATAATGTGTCATACTTTCTAAGGCTCAGCCTGCAAAAAGCCACTCTTGGCTTGGTCACACAAGAACCAAACCAGGTTTCCTAGTCCTTAGTTTGTGACTGAAGTGATCACTTGGCAGTCCTCTAAAGAGAAAGTCTATGTCTGATGAAATACTACTTATGCAAATAGGTCTCTTTTGCATACTTTCTGAACGTTGTTCAGTTCCTTAATCTCTGTGATACTCAGGGTGTGAATTCAGCAGCGAGGTGTTACATATATTCAGTTATAGTTAATATCCTTTCCAATTTATACAAATGAAACTTTCAGCTCTTCATTCTCTGAAGACACACACATGGAGGCATAACAAGGACATTCACTCTTCCTCTTACTGGAAGTAGCTTGAGGTTGAACTTATAATATTTATATTAGCTACATTTAGTGATAATTGCTCCCTAGTTCACAAGCTTAAGACTACTCTCTGCTAGCTAATGCTACTTCATTGGATGGGAAGATCAGTCTGACACTTGAGGCTTAAAAGCAAAATGCATAAAAAGAAATATGAAATCCCCATAACATTTTATTCTCCTCCATATGCAGTCATAATTTCTGATAATATGCGAGGTAGGTAACAAAATAACACTATATATTAGGTTCTTCCTATTTTATTCCCAGACATAGAGTGAGACACAAACTCTGACTCCAGAAGACAAAACAGAAGATGAAGAGGTAGATTATCTCACTAATAATACTGGTATCACAGCCTCACCCAATATCCCCCATACATAACTGAATATCTAATTCTTAAATCTTCATTTCAACCACATGCTCTTTTAATATAAAATCAGCATTTGTAGAGAAGAAGAGATTTAAGGGTATAAACCACTTACCGTCAAGTAAATCATCTTTTCATCATAGTTCAATGCCAAACCCATGGGAATGGGCACAAAGTAGGAAGATCTTTGTAAACCATTTTAATACCCCAGAAAGCACCCTTCACTGAAGAGTCAAAAACAACTAAATGAGGTGGGTGAGAGGATGGAGGAAATATATAAAGGGGGTTAAAGTACACTTACCTTGATGAGCACTGAGAAATGTATAGAATTGTTGAATCATTATATTACACACCTGAAATGAATATAACACTGTATGTCAATTATACTTTAATAACAATTTTTAAAAGTCTACAGATTAGAAAGGGAGAAATAAAAATGTCCCTGTCTGCAGATGATAGGACAGTCTAGGTAGGAAATCCCAGGGAATCTATTGAAAAACAAACAAACAAACAAAAAACTAAATGGTTTTACATAGTGAGTTAACTTCAGTTAGCCTTTGTTTTTGGCTTGTGCAAGCACAGTGAATACATGGTGACCCAAGTATGGAAACTGTATATGGGCCCAACATCATGGGCTCACACTCCCCTGACCAAGGTACCATTGCTTATCTAGGTATTATTGCTTCCTCTTGTCCAACTTGCCAGCCACAGATTCCTCTGATTCCCCACCCTCCTCTGGACTGAAACATTCATTTTCCCAAACTACTGAAAGTAAGTGATGCAGGACTAAAAAAATCTAGCTTGTTTTCCATAATTTGGGATAATTGTTAAGGTCATTCTTTCTTCAAAAATTATCATTAAGAAAATGATAAGTAATCCAAGACCTGGGAAAATATATGTCCAATACACATATGGAGAAAAGACTGTACAGAGAAAATAAAGAGCTTTTACAAATCATTAACAAAAATATAAAGAAGCAAAAATGATCTATAAAATATTTAAACAGAAACTACATAAAAGAAGAGGGAGACAGTGATATTTAAAACTTATAAAAAGATGTCCCCCATCATTAATTATTGGGGAGATCAAAGTCATTAGGGATAGGGGAAATCCAAATTAAAACACAGGGAGGGGCACCTGGGTGTCTAATTCAGTTAAGTTTCCAACTCTTGATATCAGCTCAAGTCTTTATTTCAGGATCGTGAGTTCAAGCCCCATGTTGTGCTCCACATTGGGTATGTAGCCTATTTAAAAAAACACAAGGATCTCTATCCATTGGAATGGAAAAAAATTAAGACTTACAAGAGCAGGGCACCTGGGTGGCTCAGTGGGTTAGGCCGCTGCCTTCAGCTCAGGTCATGATCTCAGGGTCCTAGGATCGAGTCCCGCATCGGGCTCTCTGCTCAGCAGGGAGCCTGCTTCCCTCTCATTCTCTCTGCATGCCTCTCTGCCTACTTGTGATCTCTGTCAAATAAATAAATGAAATCTTAAAAAAAAAAAGACTTACAAGAGCAAATATTGATGAAGAAAAATAGTGAAAAATGATAAAATCACTTTGAAATATTGTTTGGTATTTTCTTATAAAATTAAACATACACCAACCTTATGACATAGGATTTCTACTTATTTACAAAAGAGAAATTACAAATATATCCACAAAAAGAATTATACAAGAATCATTACAGCATAAATAAAATCTTTTTTATAAAAAGAACCATTATAGCAGCTCTATTCATACTTTATAGTAATTGAGATAGTGTGAATTCATGTAAGGGCAGAAAATAATTCAAGGAATAGTTCATTATCCAAAAGACAAGTTCATTCAAGGGGGAAAGTCTTTTCAACAAATAGTGTAGGAACAACTTGATAAATATGTTCATAATAGCTTGTACCTGAAAACAACTCAAATCCTCACCAAAAGAAGTTAGATAAACAAAATATCATCTACAACGGAATTCTACTCCAATAAAAAAAAGAATGAATTTTTGCTACATGTAAAAAATACATGACTCCCAAAAACATTTTGATAAAATAAAAAAGAAAATATTATATGGCATCACTTATATGAAGAACAAAAATAGACAAAACTAATCTATCATGTTAGAAATGGGAATAGTGGGGCACCTGGGTGGCTCAGTGGATTAAGCTGCTGCCTTCGGCTCAGGTCATGATCTCAGGGTTCTGGGATCGAGTCCCGCATCGGGCTCTCTGCTCTGCAGGGAACCTGCTTCCTCCTCTCTCTCTGCCTGCCTCTCTGCCTACTTGTGATCTCTCTCTCTGTCAAATAAATAAATAAAATCTTTAAAAAAAAAAAAAAAGAAATGGGAATAGTTACCTACAAGGATGTGTGTAGAAGAGATTGAAAAGGCACAAAATGGAAATTCCTGAGCTCACGAAAATGATCTACACCTTGATTAAGATGTTGGTTACATGGATATATATTTGTCAAAACTTCGAATTGCCCATTTAAGATATTTGCATTTGTATGTAAATATTTTTCCTCAATGAAATAAATTAAAGAAATAAAAATTATTCCAATCCTAGGAAGTGAATTATCACAAAAGAAAAATTTCAGATTATGCCAAAGCAGTAATTTGGTGGAACAGAGAGTCATTTCAAATAGAAATAATAAATGGAGTTGAGGATTTTTAACAAATAATCTAAGTAACAAAAGAATGAATCATTGGAAAATTATTTTAATTTTTTGCTGATTTGACATGAAAACTTCTATCAATAAAGGTAATATAACATGTTCCCAACAAGGTCATCGAGGACATGGCAGGGTGGTTTATGAATGTCACAAATTCAAGAAGTAAGATTAGTTATTACACAAAAGAAACTTTAAATTCCCAGTTTACACTTAAAAGATAGTTCAAAGAGCCTTTCTCAAACTTGACAACAATCGTGAAACATCGGACGACATTACCAGTATTGAGTTATGGAAGCAGAAAGAAACTTTTTAAAGCTACCAATAAAAAAGAACAACTTCAGGGATACCCAGGTGGCTCAATAGATTAAGGGTCCGACTCCATATCAGGTCGTGAGCTGAGGGTCATGAGATCTAACCCTGCATGGAGCTCTTACCGGGCATGGAACTTTCTTAAGATTCTCTCTCCCTCACCCTCTGCTCCTCCCCCACAGCACTCTCTCTTCTCTCTCCCTCTACCTCTCTCTCTCAAAAAAAACCAAAAACTTCAGACCAGCCTTCCTTGAGGAAAGACTTAATTATCATTCTATTCTCCAAAGAAGATATTATTTCAAAATATTTATCATATGAAAAAAGCAATCAAAGAATATGCTGCCAAAATGTAGAAAAAATGATTACAGATGTCTATCAGTACTTTCATTAATGAATATATTAAGTTATTACTCTGGATTTTGTGATGATTGTGGTATATTTTAACATTTTACAATTTGTAACTTATTACAATTTCTCATTTTAAATACTCACTTTCCCATCCAAAATTATAATCATAATTTTGCGATCTTTTTTCTTAAGGAAGGCATGCAAAATAATATGAGATTCAGTCTCCACAAAACAGGAGGGATTTGGCCCTCTGACAAGTCCTTCCAAGGGCTATTCTTATAGGTGGTAATAATGCTCCCTCCCTATATTCCTAGGATGTCACACCATCCTTGTTTTGCTGCACCCATCCTCAGCCTCACTACTTCCCTATTCATGTTAATAGATTAATTCCTTTGAGACACTTGAGGGGCGCCTGGATGGCTCAGTGGGTTAAAGCCTCTGCCTTCAGCTCAGGTCATGATCCCAGGGTCCTGGGATCGAGCCCCGAGCCCCCATCGGGCTCTCTGCTCAGCAGGGAGCCTGCTTCCCCCCTCTCTCTCTGCTTGCCTCTCTGCCTACTTGTGATCTTCCTCTCTGTTAAATAAATAAATAAAATCTAAAAAAAAAAAAAAAAAGAAACACTTGAACCTAAAGTTCAAGAAAGGACTGATACTTTCCTTATCACTCGTTTCCCTCCAAACACATAATGAACATTATATCTTGTAACAATTTGTCAATCAACTATAACGTTATTTATATTATTGCCTCTAAATCTCTGTAAAAAAGATTTCCATTCATGGGGAAAGAAGTAAAATTATGACACAGAATAGATATCACCAGCTAATCCATAACTGATTTAATGATCTTAAGACTGAATAGTCACCACAAGTAACAATAGGAAACCATAATACAACACTGAACTCCAAAGAGAGAAAGGACAAAATACAGACGTCTATTCTAAATTTTTGGTTCTCTGTTTTCATCTGGACCTTACTAAAATCACAATGGGCAAGAAATAGTTAAGATTTGCAAGATGGTATTTTTGCCAGCAGGTGAATAGAAGATTTAATCACTGTTGCCTATGCTTGGTTGGAGGAAAGTTTAAAAAATGAAGAATTGGATTATTATGCAGTTACTTAAAATGATGTGCACATTAAAAAATTATGACAAAAACATTTAAAATAAATTGAAAAAAAGGTTTCTACAGTATACTAGTGTTTATTTTTAAAACATTCTATAATTGTATACAAAAGTCCAGATAAAAACAGAAGAAAATGTTACCAGTGAAAGGTATCTCTGGGTGGTACAACTGCTGAGTTTCTTTCTTTGTGTTTGCCGGTAGTGACCGTGTTTCTTTTCATGTAAAGAAGTTTTAAATTAGTGCTTTCTAAAGAAAGTTTAATGAATTTAAAAAGTCATATATACACTATGATGTTGGGATACAAGTATATGTGTATTTACACATATGTACATGTATATACAAATGCATTTCATTTAAATGTTTTTAAATGTACACAAGCTAGCACTCACATTTACTGGGAAAGGATCAGGAAGCAGTACGGCACAATAGTTAATAGGGATTCTTTCTAGGACTTCAACATTGGAGTGATTTTTATTTTTCTTTTATATTTTTTATATTCATTTTTTCTGTAATTAATATATACTTATTTTTAATGAGGGAGCAAGAAAATGTATAAAAAATTTTCTGTTTTGTTTTATAGTAATACTTCCTAGAAAGACTGCATAAAGCCAGACCTTTCCTACCTCAAGATGGGTTTTTCCCAAATTTTGAATGAAATATCCCAGTCTCATTGAGAAAGTGGGAAATAACAAAGTTCAGACATGAAGAATGTTGAGCCCCAATATGACAATGAATGACTGGAGAAATATTAGGTGAGCATGGGGTGGGGGAAATGAAACAACACAAATGACCAAACAGATAAACAACAATATTTGTAAAGCTTTGCTGTTAAGTCAGCAAGCTCAGGAGCAATTATTGGTTTGACTTTGAGATGTTATAGAAGGCGCCTGAGGGACTCCAATACACATACAGTCTGAACAAAGATATTGCAGTAAGATGTTACCAGCTTAGCCAATAAGATCAGCAAAAACTGAAACACACGCACACATAAATACACACACATACATTTATACACATAAACACGCACATAAACACATCCACCCCCACACAAAAGGCTATGAATTGTGAATTTAGCCCCCGAAGAACAAATCTGCTGCAATAGCAGACTCCGGGCTGGTAAATGACTACCTACTCCTTAAAGGGGCAAAGGGGTGGGAGATTGAAGGTGGTGTCAGGTATGGCTGGTAAATTCAACTCACATAGAGAATATATAGTAATAATGATGCCCACTCTCAAATAAAGATGTTAGCCCTTTAAATTATGTTTGATTTCTAATTTACCCCAAATTGTGCTTACTGATTATTCCTAGAGGTCTTTGTTCGAATTTGACAAATATAAACTGGAACAGTTTATTAAAGAAATACTGGACCCTAGCAGATTTTTTTTTTCATTTTATTTATTTTTTTCAGCGTAACAGTATTCATTGTTTTTGCACAATACCCAGTGCTCCATGCAAAACGTGCCCTCCCTATTACCCACCACCTGTTCCCCCAACCTCCCACCCCTGACCCTTCAAAACCCTCAGGTTGTTTTTTCAGAGTCCATAGTCTCTTATGGTTTGCCTCCCCTCCTCAATGTCCATAGCCCCCTCCCCCTCTCCCAATCCCACCTCCCCCCAGCAACCCCCAGTTTGTTTTGTGAGATTAAGAGTCATTTATGGTTTGTCTCCCTCCCAATCCCATCTTGTTTCATTTATTCTTCTCCTATCCCCCTAACCCCCCATGTTGCTTCTCCATGTCCTCATATCAGGGAGATCATATGATAGTTGTCTTTCTCCGATTGACTTATTTCACTAAGCATGATACGCTCTAGTTCCATCCACGTCGTCGCAAATGGCAAGATTTCATTTCTTTTGATGGCTGCATAGTATTCCACTGTGTATATATACCACCTCTTCTTTATCCATTCATCTGTTGATGGACATCTAGGTTCTTTCCATAGTTTGGCTATTGTAGACATTGCTGCTATAAACATTCGGGTACATGTGCCCCTTTGGATCACTATGTTTGTATCTTTAGGGTAAATACCCAGTAGTGCAATTGCTGGGTCATAGGGTAGTTCTATTTCCAACATTTTGAGGAACCTCCATGCTGTTTTCCAGAGTGGTTGCACCAGCTTGCATTCCCACCAACAGTGGAGGAGGGTTCCCCTTTCTCCGCATCCTCGCCAGCATCTGTCATTTCCTGACTTGTTAATTTTAGCCATTCTGACTGGTGTGAGGTGATATCTCATTGTGGTTTTGATTTGTATTTCCCTGATGCCGAGTGACGTGGAGCACTTTTTCATGTGTCTGTTGGCCATCTGGATGTCTTCTTTGCAGAAATGTCTGTTCATGTCCTTTGCCCATTGCTTGATTGGATTGTTTGTTCTTTGGGTGTTGAGTTTGCTAAGTTCCTTATAGATTTTGGATACTAGCCCTTTATCTGATATGCCATTTGCAAATATCTTCTCCCATTCTGTCAGTTGTCTTTTGGTTTTGTTAACTGTTTCCTTTGCTGTGCAAAAGCTTTTGATCTTGATGAAGTCCCAATAGTTCATTTTTTCCCTTGCTTCCCTTGCCTTTGCCGTTGTTCCTAGGAAGATATTGCTACGGCTGAGGTCGAAGAGGTTGCTGCCTGCATTCTCCTCAAGGATTTTGATGGATTCCTTTCTCACATTGAGGTCCTTCATCCATTTGGAGTCTATTTTCGTGTGTGGTGTAAGGGAAGTGGTCCAATTTCATTTTTCTGCATGTGGCTGTCCAATTTTCCCAGCACCATTTATTGAAGAGGCTGTCTTTTTTCCATTGGACATTCTTTCCTGCTTTGTCAAAGATTAGTTGACCATAGAGTTGAGGGTCGATTTCTGGGCTCTCTATTCTGTTCCACTGATCTATGTGTCTGTTTTTGTGCCAGTACCATGTTGTCTTGATGATGACAGCTTTGTAATAGAGCTTGAAGTCCGGAATTGTGATGCCACCCACTTTGTCTTTCTTTTTCAATATTCCCTTGGCTATTCGAGGTCTTTTCTGGTTCCATATAAATTTGAGGATTATTTGTTCCATTTCTTTGAAAAAAATGGATGGTATTTTGATAGGGATTGCATTAAATGTGTAGATTGCTTTAGGTAGCATGGACATTTTCACAATATTTATTCTTCCAATCCAGGAGCATGGAACATTTTTCCATTTCTTTGTGTCTTCCTCAATTTCTTTCATGAGTACTTTATAATTTTCTGTGTATAGATTCTTAGCCTCTTTGGTTAGGTTTATTCCTAGGTATCTTATAGTTTTGGGTACAATTGTAAATTGGATTGACTCCTTAATTTCTCTTTCTTCTGTCTTGTTGTTGGTGTACAGAAATGCAACTGATTTCTGTGCATTGATTTTATATCCTGACACTTTACTGAATTCCTGAACAAGTTCTAGCAGTTTTGGAGTGGAGTCTTTTGGGTTTTCCACATATAGTATCATATCATCTGCGAAGAGTGATAGTTTGACTTCTTCTTTAACAATTTGGATGCCTTTAATTTCTTTTTGTTGTCTGATTGCTGAGGCTAGGACTTCTGGTACTATGTTGAATAGCAGTGGTGATAATGGACATCCCTGCCGTGTTCCTGACCTTAGCGGAAAAGCTTTCCGAAACCAGACAAGGATCCCACCAAAAAAGAGAACTACAGACCAATATCCTTGATGAACACAGACGCAAAAATTCTCGCCAAAATACTAGCCAATAGGATTCAACAGTACATGAAAAGGATTATTCACCACGATCAAGTGGGATTTATTCCAGGGCTGCAGGGTTGGTTCAACATCCGCAAATCAATCAATGTGATAGAACACATTAATAAAAGAAAGAACAAGAACCATATGATACTCTCCATAGATGCTGAAAAAGCATTTGACAAAGTACAGCATCCCTTCCTGATCAAAACTCTTCAAAGTGTAGGGATAGAGGGCACATACCTCAATATTATCAAAGCCATCTATGAAAAACCCACCGCAAATATCATTCTCAATGGAGAAAAACTGAAAGCTTTTCCCCTAGCAGATTTTAAGAACCATCATTAACACACCAGTGTCCAAGAAATGATCAATTAATTCTCCCTGATTAAATTCGACTACAACTCAACCTACACTTCACAGAGAGAAATTGGAGTAAGGAGGATTTATATATATGTGTATATATATAAATTTATATATATTTATAATATATATATATTTATATATATATTTATAATATATATATATATTTATATATATATTTATATATATATAATAAATATATATATTATATATATATTATTATAAATATATATATATTTATATATATGTGTATATATATAAAAAAAAAGGATTATATATATGCGCGTGTATGTGTGTGTGTGTGTGTGTGAGTGTACACACGCCAATGTGTATCTATTTAAATATATACATATAATATTATATATATAAAGCCATTATCAATGGAAGGCTATAGCATTCTAACAACAAAACATAAAATCTGAGGTGAGAGCCTGCATGTTGATGTCTTCTAAATAATACTTCTTAATATTTATTAATCTCTACGTACATTGCATGTTATTGTGCATAAGTGCTTATTTCATTTAACTGGATTGAATTGAGAAGGTTACATATCATGAAATCACCAAAGTTTACAAGGAAAATTTTCAGCTGCCCTTCATTCCTGAGTTAGAATGGTTCCCTAGTATCAGACCCCAGGGACCATTCACATGTTCCCTCTCAGGGGAGGCTCCCATCAACAGTGCTAAATTACATGTGATTGTTGATGCTGGGCATGAGTCCACAGAGAAACTAGGAACTGGACCAAAATCACCACTGAACTTTTAGAGGATAATAACTTCTGTTCATTTCTACCTTACCTATGATTCACCTCTGAAAAGCCATTTTTAAAAATCACATTAACCATTTAACTCTTCACAAAACAAGGGCTTAATCTCTTTTTAAATCTGCTGTTTATACTAATATATATAATTTTTTCAAGTGTGTATGAAAGATCTAATTCTGGGGTGCAGGTCAGGGATAATGTAAGGGGTAGGGCTTGAGTGCATTAGCTTTCTGTTTTTTTCAAAACAGATTACCTCATGTAACATAATCTCTGTCTGCAAATTGAGGAGATAGCAGAAATGAGATGGGATTTTAAACAGACATATAATGAGCATGGCAGATAATGTTTATTACAAGGATATAGTCAGGAGGGCAAGCGGGTGTTAAAATGAGCCATTCTCTAAAACAGTTACTTGAACACGTTTGTGATTTTTAGAAGAAGCTATACTATCTTAATTCTACTTTCAAAGGTTAAATGTCAACTACCTTTGAAACTAAAAATTCTAACTTCAAAACCTTAGAACTTAAACTTAGTTTGATATAGGAAAAAAAAACCTCTCTCTTACAGGAGAATATTTGGATATACAGATGCTTGGTAATTAATAATTTATTGAAACTATCCTAAAGATCATTGCTTTATTTTATACATTGTTCAAAGGATCATTACTTTATCTTACACGTGGATTAAGTCATGGAAAAAATATGAAAAAAGTCTCAACATTTAATATTGTAAAACTTTAACAGATTGCCACCCAAGGTGCACAAGCAAATAATGATAGTATCTACCATTAATTGAAATTTATTAACTTCATACTTAGGTTTCAAGTCACATATGATTTTCTTAATTTTATCAAACATAACCAATAAATATATAATAAGAAATAAAGTCAGGATTCTATCATGAGATTTCTTTTTTTCCGTTTCCTCTTATATTTTTTTCATTGTCAAAACCTGGCAAACTGCCTCACTTAGGCTGCATATAATACTAGAGACATCTTTCCTAGTTTTTAAATTTCCTTTTATCTTATTCAGATAAGAGAGGGCAAACATGAGAGATCTCTTCTAGCTTTTTGTATACCTTCATGCTATTCTTCCAGATGATAATGAACTATTGCATTAACACTCAATTCATTCATTCATTAAATTCCACCCGTAGAGAAATAGCCATAGTGAGGGCATTTATAGTTCTCATTTTCACAGAGTTTATTACTTAATAGAGAATATAGATGGATGAAAAGCTGGTACAGCACATGGTAAGGGAATTTGAGACTTGAGCAATATGAGGGGTACCCCAGAGGAAACAGACTTGAAGATGAATGGATTTAGTCCTGTATGCTTGGCAGAAAATAAAAAGAGTCCTGTCCCCTGTACTTCACTGTCAGACAACCTTGCTCGGTCAACTTCTGAGGTATCCTACACTCGAAAAATTTACTGTCCTCTACCCATTCTTTTGATGTTCCTCGTCAATAAACAATTTCATAATCTTATTAATGTAATTGAATGATTTTCTAGAGAGCATCCAAGTTTACACAGAGAAATGTATAATGCACCGAAATCTCCAAAATGTAAAAAAGCAGATGAAAATTTAAGTGGTCTTGTGCATCTAACTTATTCATATTTGCTATTCAGCCTCATTTTACCAGAAGTGCGATGGGGCTACATGCTACATGCTTCATAAAATTGCTGGTCCCTGATATAGATATTATACTATTCTCTATAAATCATTCTCTAGATAAGGATATACATGAAGGTCAAGAATAATAGAGACATAAAGTCAGGATGGATTTTAATTCCTGGTTCTTGAGAATCCCATTAAGCTATATGGTTTCCCACAACCATGATTCTCCCAATCAATTACACTAATAGTATAAAGGAAACAACCAAACCACAATATTAAAGTAACAAATAAGTGTTTCTGTTTAAGGGAATGACATGTGCACCAGAAACAATTATATATAATTAAAAACAGTGACAGTTATATATAAAAGCATGTATTTCACGGAGATTTTGGCAATATTTTCAAAAATGAAAATATCAAATTTATCCTCAAATAATAACATAGTAGGTACTTAATAAATTTATATTAGAAAAAAGATGGGTAGATAGTTAAATAAGATACTTATTGAACATCTCTCGAATGCTATATTCCAAGTACCATTTCCAAGTACCATTTCCAAGTACCAGCCAGGCCTCTAAAGTGTCTGCCCCCAAGAAAAGGAACTGGTCGATGAGAGAAATGTGGAGACTACTGTGCCTGAAATATGCAGGGAAAATAATACGCAATGAGTTTGTAAGTATAAATAGGTCCCAAAGAATGTCTGATCATCTCAGTAGTTGAATATAAACATAGTCCATGTTTTCAAAAAGTTACTCAGATCACTGTCAGGTTTACAGAAGGCAACTATGGACATGAGGAGACTGGTCAACAGTCTTACCAGCAGGAGACATTGTTTGGTAGCTTACGCTATGGTGGTGTCTGAGCAGATGGAGGGGAAGAAAAGACTCCTACTAAGTTTATAGGTTCAAAACCATTGCTAGCTGAAGGACACCATGTGAAATCTGAAGGGAAGATAATCCAAGGAGATGAGTAACTGACTAGATGATGATATCATTTACTGAGCTCATAAAGAGAGAGGGCAGCACACTTGGGAAAGTCAAGGGTTGCATTTTGGTCATTTTAAATGCCTGTCAAAGATCTAAGATGAGGCCATTGAATATATAATCTTGAGGGTCAAACTGGAGATTATATATTGAGGGAAAGGAAGAGAGAGAGGAAGAGAATGTATAAAGAAGATTTGAGAGGCAAGTATTCAGTTTTGGATGCATTCCAACATGTGAAGATTTGATAGAGGAGGAATCAGCAGAAAAGAGACTAATAAACAGCAAACAAAGTGGATGATTAGTGAGGAGAGTGAGAAGTCATGGACACCAAGAACTCCAAGAAGGAAGGAGTTGTCAAGTATGTTGAATGCTGCACAAAAGCCAAGTGTGATGGGGCCCAGATAAGTGAGCACTGAACTTGGCATTAAGAGATCATTTGGTAATATAATAAGCAATTTCAGTAGAGTCATATGGACAGTAACTGGAGTGAGTGGAAATGGATTGTAGTGAAGACAGGGAGGTAATGAGTGTACACAGCTCTTGGGAACTTTTGCTGCAAAACAAAGCAGAGAAATGGGAAAGCAGCTAAAGGAGAGTGGCAGAGTCAAGAGATTTTCTTGTTTTGTATATGATTGTTGTTGTTTGTGTATGTTAACATTAAAAGTGAATTATACTAAGCATGTTTGCATATTAATGGAACTCATACAAAAGAAATGAAAAGTCTGAAGATTTCATGATTCAGGTGAGAGAGAGGATAAATAAAAGCGTGACCCCTGATAAGAATAAGAGTAAAGGTGCAGAATATAAGAGGATAGGTTGGCCCAGGACAGAATCAGGGACCTTTTTCCATTGTAAAAAGTGGAAAGAACAGAGTACAAATGCAGAGTATGGGTATCTCCTCAACAGTTCTCATATTCAGTGAATTCTGAGGTGAAGGGCATTAGATGAGGTGAAGCAGAGAAAGATATCTTGTGTGAGCAGGACTAGCCACATAAATTATAGAGGTTAAGTACAAAATAAAAATGCAAGGACCTTTGCTGAAAAAGCAGGAAATAAATATTTAAATTAATAAATATAAATTTTTCTTTTCTTCTTCTCTCTCTCTCACCTTGCCCTTATGTGTTTTCTTTGTTGTTTAACGTCTCTAAGTAAAGAAAAATTAAAATATTAAGTTACTAGTGTGAATTTAACCTTAATTTTCATATTGTCAATGCCAGGTTTAATTGGAAATGTAAGAGCATTAACTCATTTAAAGAATTACTGAAATTTGGGGCAGATGGGTGGCTCATTTGGGCAAGCATCCAGTTCTTGATTTCTGTTCAGGTCATGATCTCATGGGTCATGAGATGGAGCCTTGCATCAGGCTCCACGCTCAGCAGGGATTCTGCTTGAGATTGTCTCCCCCCGATCCTCTCCCTACTCATGCTTACTGTCTCTCTCTCTCTCAAATAAATAAATCTTAAAAAAATAAAACTAAAGAAAGAAAGAATTAACAAATTTCTACTAACTGCCATCATGTCCCACCTTAGGCCTTTGCATGGAAAGAAAGAAAGCCGCAAATGAGGGCCTCCCCCAACTAACATAACCCAATCACTGCCCCAGAGAGAGAAAGAGAGAAAGAGCAAAAACCTTCCTAAGGTTGGGAGGCTGGGCATGGTATGGGGTGTTGAGGAAATGGCCTAGAACTCATTCCCAGGAAGCAAAGAGGTGGACAAGAGGCAGGAGTATGCATAAACCAAGACTCCAAGGCCCTTGCAATTTAGTCTTTGATCTTATAGGACTTCACTTAACAAAACATAATGTCTAAGATAACATTATTAGGAGTTTCACGACAGCAACCACAGGAAATCACAAACCGTTAAACTACAAAAGGGGATGGGATTCTAAGCATAGGGTTTTGTGTGTTTGTACTGGTCGTGTATCCAGAAAGATGATCCTGTGTGAAAAGCCTTTAAAGAGAGCCTTGATCCAGGTTCAGGTATGTTGGCATACTCCCTGTGAAACCTAACCCATTAGCACAGTTACCTGAGAAATATTTCTCCTTGAATCTTTCATATTTCTGCATACCTTGCAAGCAGAGTCACTGATTACCTTTAGTTCAGGACGATCTTTTCAAGGATGTTTTTATAGTGAACAGACTGGACAAACAGAGATAGTGTCTTTATCCAAAGCAAAAAGGAAGCATGCTTCTTCTCATTATGAAAGATCTAGGCTCTCTAAAGTTGGGCTTCCTCTCCCCTAAGCATTTCATGATGTGTGCAGCTGTCATCTAGCCATCCTCTTGTGTCCCTGTGAGAACTGGAGCTTAGAGAACTGGCAAAATCCATCCATCCATCCATCCATACATACATACATACATATATACATACATAAAATAAATGCTGATACTCTGGCTACCAGTTAGACAGTCATTTAGCTCTGACCCAGAGACCTCATGTCTTTTAACAGCATCCATTAAAGTTTGGCAGGCAAACTTGTTAAGTTGCAATTAAGGTAAAAATCCTGCTTTTTGATAATTTTGCTTTAGTTCTGTCCTCTCTGATCAAGACTTTCCAGGAATAACTGAATTTGCAAAACGCACTCTAAAATACAGGTCATTATCATTCCCCTGTTAACAGACACAGTAAATGGAAGCATACTGTCTAGAATAAAAGCATCTAGCTTCTAAAAAACAGTGACTCAAAATGTCCTTCATTGGGTCATAATGGATGGAATGTACATACAGTAAAAAAGAAATAATAGGCCCAAAATGGAGTCACTTTTGCTAAACCCCACCAGGAGTTAATGCCTGACATAAATGCAGTTTCAGCCTCTTCCAGTAGAATTTTAAAACAATCAGTGTGGAATTTCCTGATCAGCACTAGCGAGGCAATCTCCATGATAACACCCCTGCGTTTCTCCCTAAGTAAAGGCAACCTTGACTAAAATATTCCTCTTTCCTTTTGCTAATAACTTCCTTGTCCCACCCCATTCCTGTCTATAAAAGCCTTCCATTTTGTACAATTCCTCAAAGCTCACTTCTTTTTTGCTTGATGGGATGTTTCCTAATTCATGAGTCTTTGAATAAAGTCAATTAAATCTTTATAAATTTACTCAATTGGATTGTCTTTTTAAAAATAATACACTTAAAGTCACCTAAATTGATATAAGTTCAAGGTAATGTTGTTTTACTATGAAAAAAATCTAAGATTCTTTAGTGAAGAAGTCCAAATTTTTTTTTTTTTTTTTGGTCTTCAGACACACAATAACAATTTTGAGCACATAATCCCAATAGATGTGTAGGTATTCAAGCATTAACTAAATAATTACACTCTTGTGATAATATTACATATAATATAAAATATACAAAAATAAAAAGACTTAAAATATAATAAAAATAAATGTTTTAGGGACGCCTGGGTGGCTCAGTGGGTTAAAGCCTCTGCCTTCGGCGCAGGTCATGATTCCAAGGTCCTGGAATCGAGCCCCGCATCGGGCTCTCTGCTCAACGGGAAGCCTGCTTCCTCCTCTCTCCTCTCTCTGCCTGCGTCTCTGCCTACTTGTGATCTATGTCTCTCTAGTAAATAAATAAAATCTTTTAAAAAATTTAAAAAATGTTTTAAAAATGTCATCAAGAAAAAAAACATGTTGTCGAGTTTCCTGCCTATCTCCTACTGAATTATGTTGTGCACCCTGTGATATAGATGCACGCCATCTGGAGAGCTCTGCAATGTGTTGGTATACATTATAAATCTGCAAAAGGGAGTCATTATGCACAGTTGCTCCAACACATATGACCATGGAAGTTTAGAGCTTTTTTCTTCCTTGTTTTTCCTCACGAATCTTCTAAGGTGAGTGTAACTTAGAATGCACATTAAAAATATTAATCTATGGGGCGCCTGGGTGGCTCAGTTGGTTAAGCGGCTGCCTTCGGCTCAGGTCATGATCCCAGCGTCCTGGGATCGAGTCCCATATCGGGCTCCTTGCTCGACGGGGAGTCTGCTTCTCCCTATGCCTCTGCCTGCCTCTCTGCCTACTTGTGATCTCTCTCTCTCACAAATAAATAAATAAAAATCTTTAAAAAAATATTAATCTATTCTCCAACAGTTACAAACTCTAGAGTTGCAAAACTTTGGTGGCCTGGTGCAGTCTCATTGACTTCAGATGAGTTTTATTCAGCAATGTAGTTAGTCCCCAGTGTACTTAGTCTTCAGTATTTCTTTCTGTATTATAAGTCTCCTTTACTCATTCATCCATTTAACATATAAAGTTCACTGAGTTTTTTACTATCTCTTGGATTGGTTTTAAACACCATATGAAGTTTAGTGGGAAGCTTCATGGCCTTAAAGGAGCATAACGTCTTCAGAATGAGCAGACATTTTTGGCCAGACATAGCTTGCTTGAATTGGACTTACACAAAATGGTTGTGTAAGGTAAGAGAATCTTTAATGCCCCACTACCATTTTAGGGTTACTTGTGCCAAAAGATATGATCCCTATATTATTTATGATTTTCATATTTAAGAGGGTTATAACTTCAGCCTACATCCAAGTTTGAGAATAGACAGGCTGATGACAGATACAATAATTAAAAAATAAGACACATTAATTTGTCATTTCTTTCTTCACCAACCCCAGCAGCTAGAGGTTCAAATTTTTCATATAAATTAAAAATTTTAATTCTACTTTAGAGTTATCTTATTGGATTTTAAACCAGTTACAAAACAAAAGACAATTTAAATATTTCCAAAATTCTTACAATGAAGGTAAATTAAACATTGCAGAGTACAATAACTGAATCATATTAATACATATAATTTGCATTATTTCTGTGATCCAATGAAAGAAATAGAAGAACTTATGTAAACACTAGAGTTAGTGCTTTCTTTCACTGGAAATGCTTTCAAATGTTAGGCAGAAAAGGGAGACATTTTGCAAGGTTTTTAGCCAACTGGAATTGCATTGCCATGCCTCATATGTCCACAGGGAAAGAGCAGATGAGGTAGTAATTGATTTCTTCCAAAAGGAACCATCACCTATGACTCAAACTATTCTTATACAACATTAGCCAAGCAAAAGGAAGTTTCTTAATGGGATTTTTAGATTCTCTAGAATCTAGAAAGAAAACAGAACTATTTCTAGATATTTTAATTATTAAATTTCAAAATTAGATGATACATCGTGTTTTGGTTATTCTCAATGAACTAACAGAAGTAATTATCTTGAAATTTGATTAAAACTTGGAAAATAATACTGGACAGAATCAAAATAGAAGGTCTACTTAATAAGGTATCTAGAAGGAAGTATTTGCCATAGGTGCAACACAGTTATGGAGTGGTCAAAAAATGTAATTTAGGGGTGCCTGGGTGGCTCAGTGGATTAAGCCATTGCCTTCGGTTCAGGTCATGATCTCAGGGTCCTGGGATCGAGCCCTGCATTGGGCTCTCTGCTCAGCAGCCAGTCTGGCTCCCCCTCTCTCTCTGCTGACTCTCTGCCTACTTGTGATCTCTCTCTTTGTCAAATAAATAAATAAAATCTTTTTTTAAAAATGTAATTTAATTACCCTACAGAGGAGAATGTATTAAAGACAGATTTTTAAAAAATAAGATATTTAAATGACAGACCAAAAGAAGGCAAAGTAGGCATTAATAATACCCATTGTAAGTATTCTTAGTTCTTACCTAGACTTGTCTCTGAAACCTTTAAGAGTTAAGAGGTACAGTTAAGTACACCCTAATTTATTCTAGCACTTGAACTGAAAAATTGGAGGAAAGAACTGAAAGGAACCAGAGCCAGAGAGTATGATGATAAACATGCAGTCTCATATTAAAAAAAAAAAAAAAATCAATAGACTTGCATTAGGTTTTAAATGGTTCCTGTAACACTCAGTAGAACCCCAGAAAGCAGACTGAAATTTTATCATCTTACCAATGTGCATTTTCTCTATCTCTCTGTTTCTATTTATTCATACATTTCTATGTATGTGCATATAATTCCATGCATAAATACTTTTATATATGTTATACATATATACAATATATATATACTTTTGAAATGTAATAAAATAATTTTAATAAGCAAGTGAGGGGGAAAAAAACGGAGAGGCAAATGAAGAAAAGAGACACTTAACTATAGAGAACTGATAGTTACATTTGATTGAATGTGCTCTGCCCACAAAGTGCTTTGGAGCAAAGGTGGTAGGGGATATATAATAACTAAAAAGGCAAAATTACACTGGGGCACTTAGGGCAGGAACCAGGGGAGGTAGGTGAGTGGATAGGTTAAATAGGAGATGGGAGTAAGGAATGAACTTGCTGCAATGAGCACTGGGTATTGTAAGGAAGTGTTAAGTCACTAAGTTGTATGCCTGAAACTAATCTTAACAGTGTATATTCACTAATTGGAATTTAATTAAGTAAAAACTTGAAAAAATAGAACAAGTTACAAAAAATAATTTTAAGACTATATGCACATACTTTTAAAAAATATGTGTCTCAGTGGGAGCAGGCTATAAGCCTCTCTTTGAAGTTTCCATCACACTGTATTTTTGTGGGCTTCTACTTTTAGCAGGCTTAAATGGTCTAGGATGAAGAATCTTACAAGGTAGAGCCGCTTGTCTATAGCAAAATGCAAATGCAGGGGATAAAATCAAGGTATCAGTTGAACAGCAGGACTTTTTCTATCCTCAGGTATTGATAATATAACCAACACCTTAAAGGATTAAAGATCTATTTCTTGAAATGTAAGACACCAACTGTCTCCTTTATAGCTACATGCTGCTAAGGTGGTGACTAAGTTAATAATTTGGTTGAAAAGTACAAAGTTTATTAATAGTACAGGAGAGAGAAAAAAGCAGAAAGATATTACAGAACAGCGCTGATAGGAGTTAGCACCAAATAATAAAACTACTCCCTCTGCACAACTAAATTCAGTGCCGAACCCTTGCACAGAAGAAACCAATAACAAATTTACTTAGACACCCCCCGACAAAGTGAGGAAAATGTAAACCTATGAAAGTATTTCCAAGGTTGTCTAAATACTGTGGAAGGGATGAGGGCAGAAGTCAGGGCAATGGGCTCACAATTGAACAGACATGAAGAATCATCAGCTAGAATAATACAATTTCAAAAAAAAAATTAATAACACTGATTGGGCATCCAGAAAGCAATCTATGCTAATTGGAATACTGAATACCCTAACTTGAGTTTCTAACTTGACTCCTCAGAGAGATGCCAATCTTCCTGTACCAGTATTATTTTCCCCTTTTCCTTACCCTGCAGCCACACCACAGGCTCCATCCACAGTAACAGAATGTATGTTCACAATTATAATTCATGAATCTGGCAACATCGGTCCCGCTTTGAAAGAGCAATTGAGTAACTCTGATCACCGTTAATACAGAATGGCCATGTTAACCTAGGCAGTCCTAACTTTATTTCATCTCAGCATAACTACTTTCCTGCTGAGGAATTAAATAACAAAATGTTGTTTCAGGTTATGTTTTAAGGCTGTGCCCTAGAGAGAAATTCACGAATCAGCTTAGTCGACAGAGCTGCATTTCCTTGCCTATGTTTGATTGAATGTTCTCTGTCCACAAAGTGCTTTGGAGCAAAGATGGTAGGTGATATATAATAACTAAAAAGCCAAGATTATATTGGGGCACTTAGGGCGGGAAACAGAAGAAACATAACCATTTATCGATATTGCCATCAGGCTGCTCTAAGGGAACTTTATACAAATACGTTGTTGTTAAGAGCAGATTCAATTACTCGGTGTTATTAACATAGGCAAAAATCAATTACCTGTGGAAATATTATTTTTAAATATTTATTTGATCGTCAGGTTTTGTATCAAAAAGTGCCCATATTTATAATTTCCTTCTGTGCCATTTTAATCGTCTATATTAATACCTTAAAAGCACCTAATTATTTCTTTTTAACAAATTTAAATTGTTCTCAACAATACTGATAATCTCTAAAAAGATCAGGGAAAAACATATGCCGCTGATACCAGTCAATCCACAGAATTATTGGAGATAATAAATTACTGTTTTTAAGCCACTAAGTTTGGGGATGGTCTTTATGTTATGATATGCATCTAAAAAACTGGCATAGAAAATATGGAAATTTTGAAATTTGCTAAGTTTTTTTAAAAATTTTCCTACATTGATATCAAAATGTGAAAACATTTAATGTCACAAATCAGTCTCTCATGAAATAGTACTGGAAAGGCCATACACACACAGATAATGTTAGCTATTCATTCAATCTAGACATCAAATAATTAGTCCTAACTCGTGTGATTTTACTACAGATATATGCATTTATATGTGGCATTATTTGCCAGTGCTCCGCAATATTGACTACTTGACCTTCTCAAAATGCTTTCTTCCCTCAGCTCCAGTGTCCTATCAGTTCCAATTACTTCTGCCAATTACTTCTCGAAATGTCCATTTCTTTCCACTCCCATTCCCCCATATTAAACCAAGCCACAATCATTTCTCCTAATGAGTCTTCACTTCTTTTACTCCTTTCCAATCTTCTTTTTACATTATACCAGAAAGATATTTTGAAATATAAATTGGATCCTATCACTCACCTTTTGATACCTTCCTACAAATATGTAAGACAAACGCCGAACTCCTCCTATCCTCATATATAAGGTTATGCATTTGTAAGTCCCGTCTTTTTCTCCTCTATATAGTTATCTTATAAATATATTATGTTGTATTTGTCGAAAGAGTAGCATGTCCTATTATATGGTCATGCCATGGCTCTATAAATATAACTATTCTCTTTGTATTTCAATTTCTTGAAACTACTCCCCCCTCCCAACCCCTCCCATTTAAGGACTTTTATTCATGATCTTTTTTCTGCCTGCAAATATGCTACATTTTTGCCAGAGGAGACCTTAAATGAGCTCTCATACTAAGCTCACCCTATTGTTTTATGTTTCTATATTACTCTATACTTCAGCTTTTTAAACATATTACAGGTCTAATTTCTAGTTCAGTGTTTGTCTTTTCCATTAAGCTGTAAGATCAATCACCATTTGTTCACCGTTATATCCCCAAGGCTGAACACAATGCTTGGAAAACAGTAGACTCAAAATTGCTTACTTAATTAATTAATACTGTGTTTTGTTTTTAAACATTCATTTAGTTTAGATATAATACATTTTGCCACATCTGCTAATCTTAATTAATAATAAAAATATTAGCCAAAGTTGTTTTTTATTTTAATGTTTGTTTTTACATAATTTGTTTAATTGATCTAAGAGAAATGAACTATGGGTAACTTTATATTCAAGAACCTCCCTGATGTTTAAGCAAATACTTGGCACAGAAAGGGTACACCATTTCATTATTACTTAACACCATGGTAAAGCGGTGTTGTTACCATTTCGAATCAAGGAAAACTGAGCTACGAAGAGGTTGCTTGGCCAACAAGTTCTCTAAGTTAGACACTGGTAGAAAACAGGCTGTAAGTCAGGATGAATAAAGAAGAGTTTGAATAACACATATCAAAACATTGTAGTTTCAAGTGTCACTAAACAAGGGAAGGCAGAGATGAACATTTTTCAAGCACCATTAATAATCCTATCATATACTTGTGCCATTTAGAGGGCTAGAGCATTTCAGTGATTCACCACGCCCACCACTAATCTTTCATTTCTAATGCTATGTACTTTGATGTAGAATATTAATTAAATCAGTTCTATACAGACAGAGTCTCATGAAGTGCTAAAGCAAACACCTCAAGTAGTCTCACTGAGACCGTTATTAATATCAGCTTCATCTACAGAATCCCCTGAGTACCTGAAGAATACATACTTCAGATTCTGAAAAATATTGGGTCCCGACACTTCAATTTATTCAAGTATTTTGTTTCATTTCCATAATCTGTTTTTATGCACTGTTTTTTCATTTTCAAAAATGTGAGTGAGTTGAAATTAATTGCTTGGTCCATGAGCCTTAATAATCACAAAAATTTCATATGGTTTATAAAGCACACTCCATTTTAAGAGACAATTATAAGTAAGAAAAACTGATTATAATATGGTTTTATATATGAATATTCTTTTGGTTAAAAAGAGTGTCCAGCACTTTGGCCAATTATAAGAAAACTTTATATTTTCCCATAACCACACCCTAGATGTTGTTGACTTTCTTTATTTGAATTCTCTGTCATAGAAGCCATGTTACCTAGTCTTCATGAAGTCCATTTCTACTAAGTTCTGTTCTCCACACAACTTCTGAGAGCCTCTGAGACATGCACACATGCTCCTCAAATCCATCCTGCTTGTCACTTTCACCACCTGCTTTCAATTTGGACCAATAATGTTCGCAACCTGCAGGTCACCCCCTGCTACAAGTAAGTGGCTTCCTGATGCTCCTGTCATTCACACAATACAAATATTGTTAACGAGTTGCTTTTTTCATTCCTCAAAGCATGCCTTAGATCAAGCCATAATATTCTTAAATGTTTTCGTGGAAGGAATAAGGAAAGTTAAGCACAGCCTATGGCCCAGCCTAGCCCTCGGCAAACTGACATGGAAAGCCATGTCCTATACCAAAGTTATCTCCCACTTTAGTGTCACAATATCACTC
This sequence comes from Meles meles, assembly GCF_922984935.1. NCBI lineage: Eukaryota > Metazoa > Chordata > Mammalia > Carnivora > Mustelidae > Meles > Meles meles. The sequence goes on along the minus strand of NC_060069.1, from coordinate 110,206,002 downwards.
TGCTCCTATCTCAGAGCAAAAGAAATTCTCTCTGCTCCAGTCTAAGACTTCAGCATATCCTACCACAGAATAGAACCCTTCTCAAGAGAGGCAGATTTTAATTCTTTTCTAGGAAAATTCCTATTTTCACCTACAAAAAAGGATCTGGGAATCAAGATAATCATACTGCTAATAATACTTGATATTATTTCCTGTATCTGGCTTTTAAAATATTAAATAGCATTGCGTGTGGCATACTAATAAAGCAGCACAAGTCAGACCATGGCAACCTCAATCCAGCTTACAGTCTTTCTAATAATATGGGATGAAGACACTATGCGTTTTACACAACCTTCCTAGAGTGATCTGTTCTTTCAATAAATGTGAATAAATGTTTGGATGTAAAAGAACACCATCTCCCAAGGACAAATAATAGTTGTCAGTCATGGGATAGGGTAGTTCCAGATTCAAGAAAAAAAAAATACATTTCTCTATCCCAGCAGGGATACAGTTTTGCATAACATAAGCCTAACTTCTATCATTAAACAAAACACATCTTGGTTGAAAGCAGCTGAATTTTGATTACTTCTCTTTTTTAGGTTTACACTATAAGGAAAGGGTAGATATTTGCTTTATATATGAATGAGTGAAAGAGAAAACCAGAGTACTAAGCTTCCTTCCTACTCAATGCAAGCAAACACAAAGTCTAATTTCTACCCCCTCTCCCCACAATTGAAACTTCTAGCAAAACCAAAGTTGCAGTTTTTAAGTTTTAAGTTTTAGCATTTTAAAATTCATTTTTTTGTACACTCACACACACACACACACACACACACACACACACATTCCGAAGAAAGAAAATAGTCAGTGACTCCCTTTGCTTTATCCTCTGAGAAAGCTGACATACTGTATACTTCCACTAACTTCTATTACTTCCTTCCTGGCCACTGCTCATTAACCTCTTTCCTTTTAAATCTTGTAAATCATTAAGCAATTAATCATTCGCTGCCTTGGAAAATCTTTTCTATTGTTTTCCAGTACTGCTTTTAATCCTACATTATGTTTCATCTTCCCAATTCAACTGTATACTTGGAGGGTACAACTGTGGAGGGGAAACAGATTTGCATGTCCTTCAAATCACCTTGAACTGTTTCTCTGCCTTCAATAGGTGAACAGCAAACATTGGTTAATCCTATTCTACTGACATGTTCAGAATACTATGATCTCGATTGTCTTTTATCAACACCATGAAGTTATCTATATTCTAGTACCACTAAGATTGGAAATGCTATATTAGTTAATACTGTCATCATATCTACTAAATTGGAAATGACCTCATGTTTTAGTAACTCCCTCTTTCTTATTTGTCTCAGCTAATTATTCTAAAATTTCTCTAAAATTCTACCGCAGAAAAGCCTGTGTAATTTTACCTCTTTCTTTGATTCTTCTGTCTTTACCTTAGCTTAGAATTCACCTGTAATATTCTAAGGATGGCTAATAATTCCCAATACCTCCAGTCAATTAACATGACTGCTCATCATTGCTGCTAACCCCATCAATATATTGCTAAACATAGAATGATTCTGTCATATTCTTGCTTAAAACATTCCAAAATTTTGCTATTATAAACTTAGTCTGGCAGCCAAGATCTGCACAATCTGGTTCCATTCTTCCTCTCCTGTTTCATACCCACCAAATTATATTATATACACTGAATGCTGCCATACTGAAATTTCCATTTCCTCTTGGATACAGCACTTACTTGGTTCATATATATGTTTTGGCATAAACAAAAGCATGTCAGCACATCTTGTTCCTGCAAAAACCCATTAGTACTTGAAAATACCAGTTAAATATTACTTCCTCTGTAAATTCATTTGTGTCTTTTCCAGGTGGAGATATTAACAGCTGTATTTCCATAGTACTTTGTTCATATCTGTGTTATAGTATCTATAATGTTTATTATTTGCTATTTGTTTGTATGTCTTTTTCTTCTCCTCTTCAGTGGAAACTACTACATACTTACATACCATAAACCTTACTCCATTCCTGGAAAATCATTGGTCTCATGGCAGAAAAGAGCATATAATTCAAAGTTATAAAGATATAAATTGAAATTTTAATTCTATCATTATGTTCAAATCCAAGATCTAACATTAACCAAATTTAAGGAAATAATTCAACTTCCCTATAAATTTAAATATCTACAATGCAAAGCTTATAATATTTATCTAATTGTGTCATCACAATTACCAATGTGATTTTATATCAATCAATCAATTTTCTTAAATGAAAATTTTTATTATTTCATGTTGGAAAATATTTAAGTAAGTGAATACTTTAACTTCAATATTTCCATAGTTTTACTATGTTATTTAGCTTCTGGCCAATTAGTTTGCTACCAATAACAGGCCAAGAAACAAGAGATGTAACAATTAGCTCTCCTGCTTAGATGTAAAAAGCTGTGTAGAATGTTGCTCCTACCTCAACAATGGAAAAAAGCCTGGAAAAAACTTAAGATCACAATTTCCTGAATCTATCAGAGAGCAAAAATCACAAGGCAACCATTAACCAGGAAAATTCCAAAGAGGGACAAGTCTGTCTAAGAAAAAACAAGATGCAAAAACTCCTACCTGCGGCAGAGCACAGGATAAAGAGACACCAGCCACCATGTAAACAGGTAAGCCAAAACAGCCAATATTTTATTTAATTGTCAACGCCCAGGAGTAGACAAGTTTGAAAAAACTGAGTCCTGGACATAAGGAAAGTCTCCATTCATTTGCAAAATTTTGTTATAGGTCTCTCCCAGGTGATACAAGAAAGATTGGGGGTAGGACATAAGCCAAGAGTGAGTGATACAGGTATCAAGAGATAACTGGAACTTTGAAGGGGCAGTAATTAAACACTGACTATTTCTCTAGACTTTTCTCTCCTATGAGGCAATCAGCTTTTAGCCTGTTGATGTAGGGCAGCAAAGTTTTTCACATACAAAGTATAGGGAAAGACTCCATAGCTGGGAGAAGAATAGAAAAATAAATTCTTTAGAAGATAGAAGGAAACCATCTTGGGCCTAGGATACTATATTGATGTCAAACAATGATCTATTACTGCTAGCTGAAGGAAAGGAAACTTCCATCAAAACGAACAACAAATGTAAGACAGTATTGGACTGTTGTGGAAATGAAGTGCTGGAGTGCTGGAGTGCTGGAATGTGCAAAGCCAAGGCACACAAGGCCTCCATAACCATGAGACTGGATAGAAGAGAGAGAGAAAGAACCCTGCTGCAAAGATAATGTTAATACATAGCAACAAGCAACAGTAATTTACTGTGGGAGATGTGGCAAGAACAGGAAGACAGGCTGCCAGCTGTGGCATAGATTTGCAGGAATAGCTCAGAGCTGAAAATGGAGTACTGAGACTGAGAAAACTCATCCAAAAACACAACCCAAGCCATCAGAGCAAGACAAGAGCAGCCCATACTGAAGAAAATTGAAACAAGTGGTACACTAAAGCTAATCACTGCAAACATAAACCCCTATTCATCTCAACTCCTGACTAGATTCACTTAACCCCATACCTAACAACCTGACAGAAAAAGGGCCATGACTTTTCTGAGAATAAAATGTATTGACTTCCACTCTGACTATTCTAACATGACATCTGGCATTCAATCAATGATTGTAAGACACAAACAAAAAGCAAACAAAAAAATTATACATACATAAGTAATTGCATATATATTTTATAAAAAATTATGAAAATACTGCTTATACATATATGAGATGTATATTATATATAATAAGCTGAACCAGAATAAGAAATGACCATATGTTATAACACTCTGAGAAAGACTCCAAAATAACTATGACTAATTTTTTAATCTACTGCAAAAAACAAGAGACACTTGCATTCACAGATGTAGAATTTCAACAGAGTGGAAATGATATGAGTCAAGTGCAAATGCTGACAAAAATTTTAGATACACAGAAAAATCATTTGGCTGGCTCATAAGTAGATTTAAAACAGTTAATAAAAGAATTAGTGAACTTAAAGATAGATCAATAGAAATTATTCAAACTGAAACAAAAAGTAAAAGGAAGGAGGGGAAAAAGGCAAAGAGATTATCCAGGAACTGTGGAAAATTTCAAATGGTCTAACATAGGTATAATTGAGTTCCAGAAGAAACAGAAAGAGAATGGAGTTGAAGAAATAGGTGAAGTGATATTGGTAGAGAATTTTCTAAAACAATGAAGTGCTAAATGACATATTTGAGAATCTTACTCTGGATAAACTCACACACACACGTATACATAAGCACACCATGAAAAATCTTAAAGGCAGGTAGAGAGGGGGTGAATGCACATTGCATATAGTGGACCAAAGATTTGCATAATGACAAACTTCTTGTCAAGAATTACACAAGTTGGAAGACAAATGAGAGACATTTTCAAAGCACTTAAAGTAAAAAGCTGTCATCCCAGAATCATATAATTGATGACAATAAGTTTCAAAATGAAGATAAATGAAACATTTTTAGACCAACAAAAGTTAAGTTAAAAGTCATTTCCAACAGACTTATACTATGAGAAATGGCCAAGAACTTCCTTTAATCAGAGAAATATGATACTAGATAGAAAGTTGTTTGAAATCCACAGATAGTAGAAAAATCAAATTAAGTTTAAATAAAAATTTTCCATTTTTTTATTCACTTTAAGAGATAATTTATAATCTAAAGGGTAAATAATGAAAACATACTGTTGGGCTTATAACATGTATAAGTAAAATGTATGAAAACAATAAAAAGATATGAGGAACAAATTAGAAATACTGCACATTTCTTATATGTAAAGTGGTATTCTATTACATGAAGGTTATCTGTGATACATTAAAGATATATATTGTTAATCTTGGGATAATTGTTAACAATTTATCAAGAGGTATACCAATAAGAAAAAGAATCATAAAAATGTAAATAATCCAAAGCTGGGAGAAAATTGTACCCAAAAAGATGAGACAAATAGCAAAATATTAAATTTAAATCCAACTATATATTGTTATGTTGAATGTAATCAAGTAAAATAAAATCATATTTGATTAAAATCAAAACTAAATGCTGCTTATAAGAAACTCACTTTAAATATGAAAATATAAATAGGTTAAAGGTAAGGAGATGAAAAGTAAAATGTTGAAAAATTGTCATTTAATCAATACAGAAAAAGTGAAGTAGCTATATTAATGTTAAAAATAAACTGACTTCGGGGCACCTGGGTGGCTCAGTGGGTTAAAGCCTCTGCCTTCGGCTCAGGTTATGATCCCAGGGTCCTGGGATGGAGCCCCACGTCTGGCTCTCTGCTCCTCGGAGAGCCTGCTTCCTCCTCTCTCTGTCTGCCTCCCTGCCTACCTGTGATCTGTCTCTCTCTCTCTCTCTGTCAAATAAATAAATAAAATCTTTAAAAAAATAAAAAAAATAAACTGACTTCAAAACAGGGAAAGATTTTTTAAAAAAGAAGAAGAACATGGAAAGGATAAAGGAAAGTGATAAAGGGAACAATTCACTAAGAAGATATAACAATCTTACATATGAATGATTAAATGAATCAATCAATCAATCAAATAAAAGAACTTCAACATGCATGAAGTAAAACAGAACTGAAATAAGAAAAAAGAGAAATGCACAATTATGGAGACAGCAGTATCTCTCCTCCACTAATTGATTAAACAAACAAACAAAATCAGTAAGGATTTAGAAGACCTAAATAACACTAACACCAGTTTGCCAAAAAAATCTACAAAAGAGTTACAATAAATAAATCAGTAGCAGGGATCAAAGAGAATAACCAAAAAAACAGTACAAAAGAATGGAGAAAAAGAAATAACTAGAACAGATAGGATGAAGAGAAAATAACAAGATGGTATATTTAAATACAATTATATCAGTTATTTCACTAATTGACCTAAAGTTTCAAAATAAAAGACAGAGTTTATCTTATCAGATTAAAAAAGAAGAAGAAGAAAACAAGACCCATCTATACGCTGTCTATAAAAATCCACTTTAAGGGGCACCTGGGTGGCTTGGTGGGTTGAGCCTCTGCCTCCCGCTCAGGTCATGATCTCAGGGTTCTGGGATCAAGTCCCAAGTCAGGCTCTCTGCTCAGCAGGGAGCCTGCTTCCCCCCTCTCTCTCTGCCTGTCTCTCTGCCTACTTTTGATTTCTCTCTCTGTATCAAATAAATAAATAAAATCTTTTAAAAAGAAAAAAGAAAGAAAGAAAGAAAGAAATCCACTTTAAATGTAATGACCTAGATATATTAAAAGTAAAAGGATAGAAAAGGGTTACCTGGGTGATGCAGTTGATTAAGCTTCCAATTCTTGGTCTCAGCTCAGGTCATGATATCAGGGTCATGAACTCAGGGCCCTGAGATGGAGCCCCATGTCAAGCCCTGCACAGGGTCTGTGCTGAGCCCAGACTCTACTTAAGACTCTCTTTCTCTCTCCCTCTGTCCTTCCCTACTACGCTCTCTGTCTCTCTAATACAAATAAATAAATCTTTTAAAATAAAGGGATAGAGGAATGCCTGGATGGCTCAGTTGGTTAAGCAGCTGCCTTTGGCTCAGGTCATGATCCTAGGGTCCTGGGAGCAAGCCCCGCAGCAGGCTCCCTGCTCAGTGGAGAGCCTACTTCTCTCCCTCCCTCTGCCTGCTGCTCTGCCTATTTGTGCTCTCTCTCTGGCTCTCTGTCAAATAAATAAATAAATAAATCTTTTTTTAATATTATAAAAATAAATAAAATAAAAGGATAGAAAAAGATAATTCAGTAAAAACTTTAAAAAGCAAGATTTGTTATATTAATAATATGAAAGAAACTTCATAACAAAGAATATTGACAGGGATACGAAAGGAAATTACAGAAAGACAAAGGGTTAATTTTATCAAGAAAACTGAACAGTCCTTACTATGTATGTACCTAATAACAGTCTTCAAAATACATAAAGCAAAAACTTACAGAGGTTACAAGAGACAAACAAGTGCATGATTAAACAATAACACCAAACAATGGAAAAATATACATTCTTTGCAGGTACAACTGGAACATTTACCAAAAGAGAACATCTTCAGGGCCACACACAAAAAAATACCCTTAACCAACATTTAAAAAAAAAAAAATTGAAATCATACAAATTATGTTGTCTAACTACATAATAAACTGGAATCCAGTAACAGAAAGATATCTAGAAAATCCTTAAATACTTGGAAATTTTTCTAAAATTTCAAATTAATTTGAGTCAAAAAGAAATTATAAGGAAAGGCACCTGAGTGGCTCAGCTGGATAAGTGTATAACTCCTGATCTCAGCTCATGTCTTGATCTCAGTGTCATGAGTTCTAGCCCCATGTTGGGCTCTAGGGTAGGCATGTAGCCTACTTACAAAAAAAAAAAAAAAGAAACAAACAAACAAACAAGATGGGACTGGGCAGGGAGACAAACCATAAGAGACTCTTAATCTCAGGAAACAAACTGAGAGTTGCTGGGGGGGGGGGGAGGGATAGGGTGGCTGGATGAGGAACATTAGAGAGGGTATGTGCTATGGTAGTGCTTTGGATTGTATAAGACTGATGATTCACAGACCTGTACCCCTGAAGCAAATAATATATTATATATTAATTTTAAAAAAGTCACAAGGAAACTCTGAGAATATGTGTACTGAATAAAAATTAGAATAAACCATAAAAATCTGTATGAAAGCTAAAGTAGGGCTTAGAGTAAACTTTACAAAGTTAAAGTTAAACAAAGTTAAACCATTAAATGGTTATATTAAAAAGAACAAAGTTCTTAAATTCATGATCTAAGCTCTTATCACAGGAAAACTAGGAAAAGGAGAAAACAATTACACATAATCCAAACATATGGAAAGAAATAACAAAGATAATATCCTAAATCAATAAAATTGAAAACAGTTTAAAAATACATAAAATCAATTCTTACAAAATCCAGTTCTTTTAAAAAAAAGCTCAATAATATTGATAAACCATTAAACAGGTTGTTCAACATAACACAGAGAGACAGAGAGAAAGTGAGAGAGCTCTCTGATGTCTCTTCTTGTAAGAACAACAATTTTATTGGATGCTACCTTTATGACCTCATTTAACCTTCACCCTTGTTTAAAGGTCCCACCTGCACATATAGCCACACTGAGGGTTAGGAATTCAACATAAAGCATTTTAGGGGGACATAATCATTCAGACCATAACATCCCATCCCTGGTGCCCACTGTAATTCTTGTCTTTCTTGTATGTAAAATAGATTAATTTCATCCCAACAGCCCAAAAGTCTTAGCATTAATTCTAAAGGCTAAAGTTCATAGACATCTAAATCAGATATGCATGAGAAGGTAAAGTTTCTCTCCAGTGGTAAACCTGTGAATTCCGACAAGTCATGTGCTTCTAAAATGCAAAGGTAGGATGGGCATAGGCCAGACATTTGAATTCCAAAGGAAAGTGATCAGAAGAAGAAGTGGTGGGTCCTAAGCAAGTCCAAACCCAGCAAAGCAAATTCCATTAGATCTTAAGGCTTGAGAATAATTCCTTTTTGGTTTGATGCTCTGCTCCGCAGGCCCACTGGGGTAGCATTAGCATGCACACAGTCCCTTTGGGTCATTGGGCATCCACAACTCCATGACTCTATGTGAGATTCTTGTCCATGCTGCTAACGGTGGCTGCCTGGCTGGCTGAAAGGGCTGAAATGGCAGAAATGGGGGAAATGCCAACCCTGAAGATCTCTGATCGCCTTCATTGTCATTTTTCCCTTTTCTTGAAGGATTAAATATTTTTGCAGCTGAATAGCTCTACTGACCTTTGCCGAGAAATCCAGGAAGTCCAATAGCTGACAGACAATAGCTTCCTTTCTTACATCTTCTCTTCTCTAGTCCTGTTAGTTGGCAGTGTTTCTGCTGGCATAATCACATCTCTATTCCTGGCTTCTGCAAAAATGGCTTAGTAAATCATGTCTCACTCATGAGCTCTTTATCAAATGGTTATTCAGCCATATTCTTAGTCTTCTCTTCAAAACATGCTTCTTTAAAAAAAAAAAAAAAAAAAAAAAACCTTTGGTAATAAGGATAGGCTATAAATTTTCCAAATCTTCAAATTCTGGTTCTTTTTGACATAACAATTATTTCATTTTGTCTCCCTCCTCTCATATTTTACTATAAGAGATAAGAAGAATACAAAGCCACTCCCTCAACACTTTGCTTAGAAATAGCCTCAGCCAAATATTCAATTTCATCAGATACAAATTCCACCTTTCAAGAAACACTACAACACAATTCAGCCAAATTCTTCACCATGTTATAACAAAAATTGCCTTTTCTCCAGATTCCAATAACAGGAGCCTCATACCCATCTGAGATCTCAACAGAATAACCTTTTAATATCTATATTTTACCACCATTCTGGTTTTGATGATACCTGTTTTCTCTAAGATAATAGAGGATTTTTCTATAGCTGTTTCTTCTCCTTAGGAGCTCTCACCAGAATCACTTCTAACATCCATATATTACCAACACTCCCTTCAAGGTAATGTTGGCTTTTCTAACATTTCCCTCAGATCTCTTCCAACCTCTAGCTACCACCCAGTTCCAAAGCCATTCCACATTTTTAAACATTTTTTATATGACCTCTTCATTTTAGCAAATTTTTTTAAGTAATCACCAACATCTGGAAAATATCTAAATGTTCTTCAACTGAGGACAAATGAAAAAAATGGTGGGTTATGACAGAATACTACCCAACAATGAAATATGCAACAACAGGGTGAAGCTCAAAAGCATTATGCTAAATGAAATAAACCAGTCTCAAATAGTTAGATGCAGTTGCTTCCATTTCTATGACATTTTATAGAAGGCATAACTGTGAGAATGGAAAAAACTGATTCCTAGTTGTCAGGTTGTCAGCTTCTTAAAGTAGGGAGATAAGATGGACTAAAAACAGACATGTGGGAATGTTCTGAATGATGGAATATTATTGATTATAGTGATGATTGCATCACTGCATACATTTTTTTCAAATTCTACTGTATATAAACCATACCAAAGGTGAGGTGTTGGTGAGGAGGATGAAAAGAAGGAGAAATAAATGAAAGAGGGAGGAAGTAGAAACATGATAACCTGGCTCCAAGATTATTCCCAAGTGATCTCTGCCCCCTATTTTCATGCCCTTGGTAGACCACTCCATCAGTGAATTGAGATTTACCTTGTGTGAACCAACGTAAGACAGCACAAGATACATTTTTTCCTTTTTTTAAGACTTCTGATGCTAGGTTGTGAAAGACTTTGCTTTCTAGGAACATTTATTTATAGCACACTCAACTGTAATGTAAGAAGTTTATCTTGAAGCCACCATGGTAGAAAGAATACATGGAATACATAAAAATATCCTGGAGAAATCCCGAGACTATAAAAAAGAGGGAGAGTTGCTATTGTAGCCCTATTTGTTCTAGCCTGTAGGTGTTCCAGTCATCCCAGAAACTAGGGATCAGAGACAATTTGTCCCACTGTCCCTCTTGCCCTCAACAAATTATAGATTTCTGAGAGAAAGAAATGATTGCTGTTTTAAGCCACTAGGTGTTGGCATGATTTTTTATGCAATAATAGGTAAATGGGCCCCAAAATAAAGAAGAAAATAATGGTCAGTAAGTGTATGTAAGAAATCAGAATAAATGTTAATACCTCAGAGGCAAAGAAAATGATATAGGGCAGAATTACCAAGAAAAGAATTCCTATTTTGCATGCCTTTCTTCTTCTAAAGCACTCTTGAAATCTCTGTTAATGGAGATCCCAAGATAAAACAAAAACAAAAATCACCTCACTACTTAAAAAGTTAACAAATAGAGTTAAAGCTTTTAAATCTTAAGGGAAAGTAACCACAAGCTTAGATATAGTATTCCTGAATTTGGGTAGATACATTATGATTCACAATCTAAAAACTCAAGCATCACATCAAATCCAGCCTTGAAGTCTATGAAATATAGTTAAACATTTGTACGATGAATTGTAGGGCAATCTTCAAATTGCCTATATATTTGTAAGCATCTTACTATGCACAAAAAAATTAAAACTATCTTTTTGCTGATCCCAACTAACAGGATTTGGTTATAAAAACATTATAGAGATTGGCCAGCAAGGAAAACATAAAAACCTTTTAGAAAGGGTCTGGCTTGCTCTTTCTAATGGTGCATGTACAAAATTATTTCTATCTGCCAAATGATAGGAATTTGTCTGGGTTATAAATAATACCATGCAAAGGAGCCCTGATAAAACAAGGAACAACTGATGCCAGCAGTAAAATTTCTGACACAAAAGAGACCAACTGAGTCACTGTTGGTACTGCTAGGCATAAAGATTGAGACCTCACCAGTGTGTGTGCATAATCAATCAAGTGACATTCCATAGTAGAATGTCAAGTCTAGATGATCCCAAGTAGAACAGTACTGAGTTAGAAATCAATATATAGAAAGTATTATCTTGCTGATTTAGAAGACAAAATGGACTCCATTCAAATAAAGACTGATTTCTCCTCCACTTTAAATGCAACATTGTATTCCATCCATATTTTCCAATCTGTGATATTTTACCATCTTTCCTCTTTAGCCATCACTGAGTGTTAGGATGTACTATTTCTCAAATTTCTCCTTATCCTGACATAAAATCTTTTACAGTGCAATAAACTAGAATAGAAATTCATAGCAAATTTATTGCACTAACATTTATTGACCTCCTGTTAATTGCTGTCGTCTTAAGGAGCTCAGAGTCTGGTATGGAATGTAAATTAATAATAATAATAATAATGAAGAAGAAGAAGAAGACAGAAAAGAAAGAGGAGGAGGAGGTGAGGAGGAGTGGAAGGGGAGAGGAGGAGGAGGAGAAGAAGTAAGTTGTCTAAATGCAATAGCAGAAGCCTGTACAAGGCACAGATGTGGCATCAATGCATTACTAATTATTCCAGGCTACAGCAGTCTTGCTGAAGACATCAGATGGACATTTATTGGAGATTTATATGAGTTTACCAGGAGGATGAGTGGGAAGAAGGACATCTGAAGCAGAAGGAATAGCATCTGCAAAGACAAGAAGCTAAACCTATATAATGCTTAGTATTTGATATGTCATAAATTATGATGAGGGGAGTAGCAGAAGATAAGAAAGGGGTCAGATCAAAAAGGGCCTTATATTTTAATACCAAGAAGTTTGAACTTACACTGTAGGCAATAGGGAGAAAATGAAATGTCTTCACTGAAAGAGAAACATGATCAGATAAACAGTTTTAAAAGGTTACTTTGGCAGTAGTGTAGAGGATGACTAGAATGAAGGAAACAAAAACAAAGAGACTGCTTAGGAGACTGTAACCATTTTTTAGAGCAACGTAGTGTTTAAAAATATAACCTATGAGAAATTATAGTAGTTACCAAGCATGCTTAGATACAGTTTTAAGAAAAACATGTACTGGCAACAGGCTTCTAGGGAGAGGATGATATACGTTCTTAAAGCTGAGCAACTGGAAATGCCCACTTCACTCAAGGCGGAAGACCACCTGCTTCATTTTTCCATTATCTCCCCTTCCTGGGAGAACGTCAACAGCTAGTCAAACAATCCTTTCATTTGGGCTTACTCGCTATAGGTCATGTACTACATGACCAGACATGTTTTGCCTTTCTTCTTAAGTATCTACTAGACTCATGGCCAATGTGTAATCTACTCCAACTTCTTTGTTGGCTGTTACTCACTCTGTAATAAATATAAAACTAAAAAGTTTTTCCTCTTAAATAGTCTTTTCTACTGCCGCCCTCTGCTCCCAATCCCTTACAGCTGACTTGTTTGTGCCTCATTCTTCTCCCGGGCGCCATCAGGAGGCAACAGGAGACAATTTAACTGTCTCATCACAGGAAGGCAATGCCTAGAAAGTGGCAATAAAAGTGGCGATGGCATAGAGAGAAGCCAGTTTTGGAAATACTTAGTAAGATTTGAAAACTAATTATATGTAGACATTGAGCATGGGCAGAATTCTGGAATAATTCCTAGATTTTACCTAAGGTACTGAATGACTGGTGAGTCATAATCTAATTCAGTGTATATAAAAGGAACACATTAGAGTGGGAAGGTAATGAGCTCAAGTTTAGAAATTCTGAGTTTAAAGTGACCACAGAAAATACAAATGGAAATGAAAGTAGGCAAAGAAGAGATGGGATTTTCTCCAGGATTCTCAGGAATCCTACCTAATCAGTGGTATTCTCTGGTTATATTTGCTATTAAAGGCATATTTTTTTATGACCAACTGCATAAGAATATCATGGCTTAAGAGCATGGACTCTGGCTAAGAAATGTGTAAGCCTGATGATTCACAGACCTGTACTCCTGGGGCAAATAATACATTATATGCTAATACTTTTTTTTTGTAAATAATGAAAAAAAGAGCATGGACTCTGAATCCAATATCCCAGGATTCCTATTCTTGTTCTGCTACTTTTGGGCTGCATGAACTCAAGCAATTACTTTACCTAGCCTCAGTTTCTTGATCTGTAAAATGGTGACAACAATGGTATCTATTTCATAGAGTTAATATGAGAATTTAGTAACTTATATTAGCACTGCACTAAAAAGTGCCTGATATACAATGAGGACAGTATGCTTACTACATGAGATGAGTGAGTCCATTTCAATATGAGATTATTTGACGTGGTATGGAAACATACCATAGGCTACATTCTGTCTTGATCATATTCCAGACAGAAAGGGTTTTTTGATATTTAAATTATTAAAAGTTGATAAAGCACTTGAATTATATGCTTCTAAAGAAATAAGGTACAGAGCTTAATCTTTATGAATTTTTTTTCTATTGATTGCACTGTGGTTTATAGGAGACACAAATCTTGTTAAAGCTGCTCTGATTTGAATTTTAGCATTTAAGTGGTTTATAATTTTTCATAGGATGTCATTAAATCTGAAAATTTTTTTTTTCATAATTTAAATTTAGACTAATTTAACATTGGGGCATGGAAAAATACCCTTATTTTAGGCCAATAACATTGTGATAGAAAGGATATAATTTTCAACTCAGTGGAAATGTACCAGGGTTCTTTTTTTTCTAGAAAAATTCATGTCTCCTGAGCTTCCTCTATTGTATAACCCAGAAGAATGGTTCATGAACCTTTTTTTTTTTCCTGTCAAGATCCCTTTTCATCATCTTATTAAAGTTCAGTGATTCCGTTCAGAAGCCTTCTGACTCCCACTCTTTTTCACTCTTGCCACCTCATCGACAGCTAACTTCTGCTTCTTGCCCACTACCTTTTGGTTTGACTTTTCAATATTCTGCTCCCCAAAGCCATCAGGAGTTAAACATCTGACTGCCCTGGAGACATCACATGAAATTGGAAAGTTATGTCAAAAAAAAAAACAAAAAAACCTCTGCCTTTGGAATGACTATTATAAATGCCACAATTATAAAGATGAATCAGAACACATGACATATTTCCAAAATTGGAAGAGATTTTATCTGAATTAATGGTACTTTTTGGGAAAAGAATCATGTAACTGGTTAACTTTTCACCTCAGCTCATATCTAGAATATTATTTGAGTTTATCTACAAGTGATTAAGTTTGAGGTATCATTCTCTTGGTACTTGATGTAAGGAGAAGCAAAGATCAGCAAATAAGGAGGAAAATTAGCCTTTGGAATACAGTCTCAACTGTTTAGCCCTCTCATCTTTACCTAAAATTCATTTCCTTAAGTAAGTTCATATTTTCTTAGGGAATAAGTAATTTAACACTACTACATTCTTAACTGTTTCTCAATATAATATAAAGCAATAGCTACAATGAACAAAAAGTCAACTTGAAAAACTTCCTGTTTTAAAATAAAACAGTGATGGCATCTTTGCCAGATACAAGTTACACAATGAGCCGCAATGTTGAAGGCTAGACAGGGTGATTACAAACCGCAACTTTCTCATATCATAAATTTAAAATAGAATTAATGTTACTTATATTAAGGAATACATTTGTTTCCATTATAAATATTTAGCAGGCTTTTAAGGAATAATTTCCCGGGCCCAAGTCTTTTTTTAAAAGCTGTCCAAAGGAGCAGGAAATCATGCCATCTTTATATACATTTCCCTGTAGCAAGCAGAAGCATTCAAAATCATTTCATTTGTTCAGACGGTGAGTACTCTCTGAAGGGACTTAGACCTTTACTGCAATCACCAGCACCTGCAGAATTTATTCTGAAGCTCAGCACACACCTGTGAGCCTCATCCATCCACATCAGTAAAACTGCTTAAAACCAGGGCAGAGGGATTATAAACCTCATCATGGGATTTGCTGTCATAGCTCCACTGCACACACCAGTGATGTATCCACCCACACGTTCAGGGCTTTGATCTTCTAGTAGCAGTACTTTTGCCACCTTTTCCTTCTTGATTGCTTAATTCCCAAGTCTGTCCGTAGACACCATTGCAGCTTCAAGTTGCCCTGCTTACCTTAGGTTACCTGTCACTGACCTCGGCCTTCACGTAGGACATCGTGGATTCTACCTCTGGACATTTAGTTTGACAATTTGACAAGTACACTTATTTTGAAAAGAAAAATTATTGGCTCCGGGAAATATGCCTGATGATAGTAATTTACAAAACTCTTTTATGTATATTGTTTAAATTGATCATGTTAACCATCCAGTGAGGTAATCTGTCAGTCTTGTGTCACCGTCCTGTATATAGCCTCCATGCTCCCTACATCCCCAGCTTCCAGGGCTCAATCCACTCACGGTTCCCACTTATAGACCTAAGCTGATTCAGTCCCTAAGCTAATCAATAGTAGTGAAAAGTAAATTTACATTTTATTGGAGGTTAGAATTAAGTCATGTATTTTAAACTCAGTGATTTGGCCAAGATATGTGGGTTTCCTGGTGTCCCAAGGCTCACTCTACATAGTTGAAGTTTTAGTCTAAGGAAAGCCCGAGATAACCTTGTTGCCACAAAGGTGCAGCCAAGAGTTGGCCCCTTTCATAAACGTGTACATGGATTGGGTTTCCCTCTATTACTTATTCTTGCTTATTTGGCTCTGTCTTTCTTCGTCCCCAATTCAGGGTTCTGCTTTATACCTCAGACATTGACATGTCCCCTACCTCTTGTCAGCTCTTTCAAGTCATCAGCTTCTTTTCACTGTGTGTCTCTTTTGTGTGCTCCCCAGCTATATTGCTGAAAAATACAGATGGATTCCTGAAACTTAATGAATCCCTCTTGAGTTCCCAATTTTACTTATGACTAAAATGTATCTGGCTTCAGAACAGCATCCCCACACTCATACATAGTGTAGGTAGATATATTTTAAAAATAAAACAATAAATACTTCTCTTAGTTTTTACTACTTTCCAGCAACTATTCTAAGATGTTTACATATAGTATTACTTAATCTTAAAGATAATCACTGCATGAGATGGAAAATGTAATTCTCTTTATTTTATAAGTGAAGAAATTGAGGCACAGATGAGCTAAATCACCTAGTCAGAAAACAGTGAGCTAGATTTTAACCCCAAAGTTGTTTTGCTTCTAGAGTCTGTGCTGTTAACCAAGATTCATCATGTTCTTCCTGGGGCAGGGGTAGGGGAGGACTTTGAATATTTAACTTGCATCATGGTTTCCTTTGCAGGGAGGGTTACTATTACCAGTCTGTGTCCCTCAGCACCACCCTATGTCCAAGTCCCAGCTTTAGCACTTGCTTCTTTGATAGAGTATTTCCAGATATGGTCATACTAATACCTTCCATCTTGCATACCTTCTGTAGTGAGACCTCACCACTTTTTTCATCAAGTGATGGGTATGATTTTTTTTTCGCCCTTGAATGTGGGTTGGCCTTGTGACTTTCTTTCTCCAGTAAAACATGGTGAAGGAATAGTTTAGGACTTCCAACATTACACTTCAAGTGCTTTGTAGCTTCCATTTTCACATTCTAGAAATCTTCCTTATCGGTATACTGCTTAAGATCAATAGGCAGTGAGAAAGCCCAAACTAGCTCCCATCCAGCCCTCAGGATGAAAACTGAGTACCCTAGATCACAGTGGCTCCTGGTCAATCCCAGAGCTAGATACAACACAAACGGTCTATATCAGACCAGTGGAAAACTCACTCAGTCAAACCACACAATCATGAGAAATAAACTGTATTGTTAAGACAATAAGGGCTTTTTTAGATTTATTTATTTATTTGGGAGGGAGTAGGGGGTTGGTCAGAAGGACAGGGAGAGAGATAATCACAAGCAGACTCCCTGCTGAGTGTGAAGCCTGATATGGGGCTTGATCTCACATCCCTGAGATCATGACCTGAGCAGAAATCAAGAGTCTGACCCTTAACCTACTGAGTCACCCAGGAACCCCAAGACAGTAAGTTTTAGGATGATGTATTATACAGCAATAAATAAACGAAACACATTCCCAGACCTGAGGTACATAGGTGGCAGCATACCTCATACTTGAGCGACCCTAAATAGTATAGGTAGGAGTTTTAGAAAAGATGAAAACGAAGCTTAGAACTAGAACGAATCTGTTCTAGATTATATTGGTGAGACACAGAGCATAGACTCCAACTCTGGTCTTCTAAATGTTAATGGCTATACATATTTAAATCTGCTGACTTCCCAATAGCAATATACCATCACCACTACTCTGTCTTCAAAAAGGACAACACAGTCTAACAGCCATGAAAGGTCTCTAAGCAGCTTATGGTTAGGCCACTACATTTCACCTGAGATGTTTCCCAGAGGCAGCCCCTCCTGGAGCACCAGGGCAGATACCATTAATCTTAGAACTCTGCTCCAAGAATGAAAGTGAATGCCTTTAGCTGGAAAACAGGAAGATACTTGTCCCATTGGCAGCCATTCTTAAAATAAGAGGTTTACGGGCACCTGGGTGGCTCAGTGGGTTAAGCCGCTGCCTTCGGCTCAGGTCATGATCTCAGGGTCCTGGGATCAAGTCCCGCATCGGGCTCTCTGCTCAGCAGCGAGCCTGCTTCCCTCTCTCTCTCTCTGCCTGCCTCTCTGTCTACTTGTGATCTCTCTCTGTCAAATAAATAAATAAAATCTTTAAAAAAAATAAAAAAAAAATAAGAGGTTTACACAAGATTTTTTACTCTTATGTTCTCCAAACTCCTCAACCTATTCAGAAGAACAAATGACCCCATTTAGGACAAGTTCATCAAAAGTTAAGGCTTATTAATTGGTTATCATTGCCCATGTTTATAGCCTATTCTACCACTTATTCACAAAATATTAGAGTCCTTCAAATGTCTTTGAAAGGCCACAGAAACACAATTTAGTCTTTTACATAGAATTTTAAAGCAAACTTCTGAGTGAAATAACTCAAATCGTCTGAGGAATGGGTGCTAATGAACGAAGCATCATTAGATAAATAACATTCGTGAAACTAAGAGACTATGTAACCGTGCAAAAATGAAAGGAATAATTAAATTTCATTAGTGTTTTTGATGGGAATCTGGATTCTGTGCTACAGGTTACTTTCTAAAAATGCTTAGATTCTCTAAGATAGCAATACAGATGAAAGAGAGTAATATTACATTGCCCTCGTTATTTTTCCACATTAACTTTCTTCATTCTGTCACAGTTCTGGCACAATGATTTGTGCCAAATATTCTTGGACAATCCCAATTTCATGTGATTTTATGTATTACTATAAATGAGATTCATTAAATATAAAGCTAAACCTGATATAGGTTTCCTATCTTTGTAAAAAAATATTTTCATACTAAAAAAAAAATTTAAAAAATAGTGTGGGTCAGATTATATGATGTTATTTTTGATTCAGAAAATGTTAGAAAAATAGTATATCCTTCTTTCCTCATGCTCCAACAGAAACAAATTTAGAAAAATAGATGTACCCTATACTCTTAAGACTTAAGTAAGATTAAGATTAGTCTTCTGTCCAGGAATATATTCTTAGAAGGAGCATTATGACAGAATCATGAAGACTACTCTGCCAAAAAGAAATCCCTCATGTGTTATTTCTCTCTTTTAAATAACACTGTCATGCTTCCTTCTCCCTTATTGACATACAATAGAAAATCCATCCCAGCAAAATACTTCAAATATTATTACAAATATTTTAAATTGCATGCTCAAATACAGTCAGAGTGATGAAGTTGTCATAAATGATTCATACATTTTAAGAAATCTGAACTAAAAGTAATAAAGATAAAAATGCACATTTCACATGGACATCTCAGATGTAGCCACAGATAAATCCCTTTATCTGTAGTTCAGTTCCTGATTTTCTTCTCCCATGTCCTTGTGTATGCTCATGTGTACTTGCTGTGGGCAGCCACAGTGTTTCCTCTGCAAATAATAATGAAAGTAACAGCTGTTCCACACGTATATAGGCTTATAATGAAAATTTAATAAAACTGTGCTTGTGAATGGGCTGTGTACACTAGGTCTGAAAGCTCTAAGAGTACTTTGTGAACTTACCTACGATCCAATAGTAGCAGCAGCAGCAGACATTCTTCAAACATTTATCTGTCATTTAAATGCAAAGAGACTGCTGCTGGTCAGTTCTGGGCATCTCATCCCCCTCTCTGACTGAAGTACCAAGGTTAAGAGGAGAGTCTAATTTTAACAAAGCGGGAAGCTTTGACTTTTTTCTTTCTACGTCTTTCATTTTCAGAACAGCTTTGCTCTCCCAGCCCTCATCATTCTGACAACCATTCCATGCCATGTTCTCAGAACTGGGTGCTTAATTGGCATTCAACTGGAGGATTGACAGATACTGCCTAATATTTTCTAAGATAAGTTGCAATTTTGACAACTAAAATCTTTCATACCAAAGGAATGAATCTGTAACAGTGAAATGACAAGCTGTTGGGACTTAGCACAACGAGTCCCACTTGAAACTTCATCAACTCCTAAAACGTAGACAAGATCCTATTCTGCTTTCTCTTGAGGTCAGTTCTGACAAGATTCCCATTAATGTCTCTTCCCATGATGAGAAGCACTTCTCCTTTTTCATTACTAAGAGGAGAGGCCATTAAAAATCTAAGCAAGCTCACACACAACTTTAAAAAAAAATGGATGAATTAGGCAAACATGCTAAGTAATGAAAAACTGGGCAACTCTGTCGAAGTTCTCTGACCCTGCAGAAATGCACACTTAAGTTGGCATTTCCGTCTGTATGGTTTCTTACCTGCCACAGGTCAGTTACTTCCCTATTAAATAGAACCTGGGGGTGGGGTGGGGAGGTGGTTTGTGGTGGGGGAGTTGCAGAAGGCAAAATGTGATGAGCCTGGGTGAAAGCTAATGATTCAGGACTCATATAAGGCTTAGCTTCAGAAAGATCCTGGAGGCTCCCACATGATCACATCCAGCATGAACAAGAGCAGATGGCACGTCAACGGCAGACAGGGGACCGGCACTGTGGGATTAGTGCGGCATCTCTGTAAGTGTTCAGAAATGGGGATTAAAAACTTCCAGGTTGGCAGGTACTTCTTGTGTTCCTGAACTTTAAATGTCATATAACTTCATTCTTACGAAACATGACAAATGATGTTTCAATATCCCTTGGATTCTGCTTTGCAGTACAATTACAAGAAATGCAGAAACAGTCAAGATATCCTACCTTTTGCCATCGGCTTGATCGAGAGCCAGCAGAAATACAAAAATGACTTGGGGGGCGCCTGAGTGGCTCAGTGGGTTAAAGCCTCTGCCTTTGGCTCAGGTCATGGTCCCGGGGTCTTGGGATCGAGCCCCATGTCGGGCTCTCTGCTCCACGGGGAGCCTGCTTCCTCCTCTCTCTCTCTCTGCCTGCCTCTCTGCCTAGTTGTGATTTCTCTCTGTCAAATAAATAAAAAAATAAAAATTTAAAAAAAAAAAACAAAAAAAAACCAAAAATGACTTGGAAGCAAAAAATCCATAAAGAAAAAAATCTGACAGCTCTCTTTGGGTTTATTCTTTGGAGGTTAATCTTCGCATACTCTCTACATGTATCTCCGAGCCGTAAGCATAAACTTTGGAATGTGTGCTTGGGAAGGAGAAGGAAGCTGTGTGGGTCAAACAGAAACCAGGCAAAGAACAAAATGAAAATCAGGCTGCAACCTAATTGATCTGATAGAACTCTGCCTTTCCTTTATTGTCTTGTAGCATTGTGTCCTAGGAGGTAGTATCTGTACATCTGCTGCTGCCATAAGTTTGTAGTCTAATAAGAGAAGGTGGAAGTAGCCAAAGGGGAGGAAAGGATCTGGAATAAATACTGGACAGTCAAATGCAGATGTTAGGGCAGGGAACATTTTAGAGAATCAGCTTAATTTTTAAATGATTTGCAAAGTAGTCCCAAAGCCTAATGTGATAGGAGGAAAATAAAAAGAAGCAATAAAGAAAATAGAATTGATTCACTAGAAAAGGAAAAACACAATGGAGATCATTGTAACAATACCTGGGTCATATTGAAGAGCCATGCAGCTCTGCTACTTGCCAATACCTGAGCTACTGTTCTACTTGGCCCCAGTATAAAATCATCAGGGTCGTGAGCAAGGCACATCAGATGTAACAACCAAAAGGGAGAACTTCACAGCACTGAGGGGTCTCTCAGAAGAGTAGAGCCCTGAAAAGTAATGTCAATGCAGTCACTTTCTCTAAAATAAAATATAGCATCATTACCTGATGTTCTCATTTAGTTCCAGACTGTGCTCAGCATCTCTATGGAAAACAGAACAGAACAGAACAGAAAAAACAGACCCATATTCAGAAACCAGAACAGTCTATAAAGGGGGTTGCTGTCAATAATGGGAAGTGGATATTTAGATGTCAATCCCATCACTATTTTGTAAGTGAAAAAATAATAATAATATCAGGTTTGATGCACTCATTTTAACCTGCCTTCATAGGTTCCAATGATGAGCTTGAGGTAAAGAATCCTCTGAGATAGAATGCTAAATGCCCATGTAATTTTGGGGGAGAAAGAGGGTTCCTTGCCTTTCCTCAGAAATCGAAAGGATCTATGATCCCAACTAATTCAAGAGCTCCTAAGCCAGACAATTTTTGAAGTCCTATCCAGTTCTATGCTTCTGAGTTTTATGCTCCTCAGATCAAGATAAAACTAATTGATACGTTTTGCAATCATTAGAAATTATAATAATATAGAGATGAATAAACAATTTCCTTGAGTATTTATAATATGCCGGGTATTTTTCTTGATGTTATTTCACTTAATGTGTAGAATAGTCCTATGAACTGGGCATTTTTCCTGCCATTTATACCAGGAAACAGGGATTCAATGGAGAAAAATGATTAGCCAAGATCAAAAAACGGGGAAGCAGCAGAGCCTGTCATAAAAGTTATGGAAGTCTGACTCCAAAACTGTTGTTTTCATGACTATATCCTCTAACTTTTCATAAAGACATGATTATGTAGCCTTTCCCAAGAAACAAACAAAACTCAGAATTTCCTTAAAGGTCCAGGGCCATGCATGAGACCATACAGGAAAAGGGAGAAAACTCATTTTGCCTGCCAGCATTTTAATCTATGTGTATTTGGACTAAAACGAATGTCAAAGGGTAAAAGAAGAAAACAAAGCCCAGAACAGTGTGTGCGGAGTTAGGATATGGGCCCCACGAGCAAGGCCGTCAGAGCCTCGGGTTTGGGGCACCACTCACAGGCAACGTCAACATCTTAACTTTCCAAGTCTCTCAGGATCCCGTCTTCCCTCTAAACCGCATGAAGACACATATTTGTCCTACCCTATGGACAACTCTACTACTGATGTTGTGGAAACTGCAGAGTTGGGGGCAATCTTTGCAGGGCCAGCTTCACAGCAAAAGAACTGCCAGTACACAGGCTTCCGTCCTCCGATGGGCCCTGAGATTGTTTTAATGCTCTGCTGTTGTCATTGTGAAAATTTTAATACTTTATTTTAATACAAAGAGGCACTACATGTTTATTTTACAATATGCCCCCAAAATTATGTAGCCAGTCCTAGGATTTGGTTTGACGTTTATGTATGACCCATTTTCTATTTCATTTAAATTAAATTGTCAAGTTCTAGTCACACTAAGTGTTTCAGGTTAGGGGCGCCTGGGTGGCTCAGTCAGTGAAGCGTCGACCTTGGGCTCAGGTCATGATCCTGGGGTCCAGGGATCGAGCCCCATGTCCTTGGGCTCTCTGCTCGGCAGGAAGTCTGCTTCTCCCTCTGCTGCTCCCGGACTTGTGTTCTCTCTCGCTCTCTCTCTCTCTCTATGTGAAATAAATAGATTAAAAAAAAAAAAAAAGTTCCAGCTGCCATACAATGCTACCATCCACTGGCCAACCATTCATACTGCTCACCACATCCCATTTCACCCCTTTCATCCAATGTATGCGAAAGGTGGGGAAACACCTTAATCTGTATCAAACCAATACTTCCTTTTTTACAGATAATCGATTCAGTTCAGTGAGGTTGATTCAAGTAATGAAAACAGATTCGACTAAGCCCCTTTCCCCTCCGATCCTGAAGCCTGGCCGTCATGCACAAAATCACAGTCTGATGAGAGAGGCTTCATGCTTGATAGGTGAACTTCTGCAGGTGAGCAAGGACTACTCATCGATGTCCACACTTGCTGAGGCTGCTTCAACCACCTACAGTCATGTCACAGTCCCTAATGTACAGAAAGAAAACGCTATGTGCTCAATTAAACCTCTATGTCCTGGATATCTGTAATTTGCAGGGCATTGGAAACTTTATTCTAATTCAGTTTTTCTTACCTTTACAATACAAGAATGATTTCAGTAAAGCCAAAAAAGTCCACCTCTTCTAAGTAGTCATGGAACGTTTATTCTCACAGCCATTATAATTTAACTTAAGATATAGATGAAAATATATTGAATCTATTTTCTCTGGAAAATGTACTTTAAACTTAAGAAAGCTACTTGTATTTGTGTTTTCATACTTGCCATCTGACCATCGTAAGTATCTTAAGAGAAATTCACAGAACTCTCTTAGAGAACGACTAATCAAATATTTTTCATACATAATAACAGAATGGGAAGAATATATTTTAAAATTCCATATAAGCTGTAGAGAGTAATAAAACATTGATTACTCTTCTAAGAGTGATTCTTTTGAGTTCATTTCCCAGAAAATTACATCTGTAGGAAATGTCAACTTAGACACACTGAATAGTTTATTTAAAGTCATATAATTGCTTTGTATGTTGAAATAAGTTCTACAATGAACAATAAAAAAAAAAGAAAAGTTTTTTATTACTTGGGAGTAAGGGTAAGGTCTCCCTGTGAGCAAAATTCTACCCCACATGCCGGGTATAATATCTAAAGCACAGGAACACAAAGAACACACTTTTTACAGCTCAGAAGTCCAGGTATGGCTTACCTGGGTCCTCTGCTCAGATTTTCATGAGGCTGTGATCCTGTACTGGCTCTGTATTTTCATCTGGGGGCTTGACTGGGAAGAGATATGATTCCAAGCTCACTCAGTCTCTCCTTGCTTGCTGTCTTCTTTGTGCAAGCACTGTATCTACTACTTTCTCTTGGGAGAGCTAACATATTAAGAAATTTATCGCATTAGTTTAAGCTAATGTAAGCTCTGTAAGTGCACGGCTCAGGGGTAGGGAGTGGTGTGGTAAGTGCAAGCCTTGCACTCTGTAAGTGCAAGGCTCAGGGGTGGTGTGGTAATAAAAGAAAGTTTGTTGTTTGATTTATAGTAACAGACTCCTTTTCTACGGAAAGTGGGCATGAAGGAAGTGCCTAACAGTGTCCGAGAGCATCCGGAGACTAGCAAAATTCCCCTGGGTGTTAGAGAGAGAGAGATATAGATATATTACCAAAGTGTGTGTCGAGTGGGGATATCAGGAGCAGAAAGGGGAAGGACTGTGTCATTTTTCCCTCTTCATAGATTTTTTTTCTAAAGTCAGTCCCAGCTGAGATCTTAGCCTAAACCGGTCATAAGAAACAAGCGTGAGGGCGCCTGGGTGGCTCAGTGGTTTAAGCCGCTGCCTTCGGCTCAGGTCATGATCTCAGGGTCCTGGAATCGAGTCCCACATCGGGCTCTCTGCTCAGCAGGGAGCCTGCTTCCCTCTCACTCTCTCTGACTACCTCTCTGCCTACTTATGATCTCTCTCTGTCAAATAAATAAATAAAATCTTTAAAAAAAAAAAAAAAGAAAAGAAACAAGCGTGACCCCTATTAAGATGGGCATAGTATACTCATTGGTCTTTCTGGGTTGAATCTTTGAGATGAGGCAGAATCAAAATATCAGTTATTGCCTCCAAAGAGCCTTTCTTCATTAGAAATGTCAGGGGGACACAGTACTGGCTACTATATAAATAATACATCACATGGACCAGGAACTCTATGTGCATAATCTCATTTAATTCCCAAAGAGCTCTGTGGGTATAACCATCCATGGCAGACACACCCAAAGGTGACCCCCAGTGAGTCACGTTCTTTTATCACTCCCTCCCCTTAAGTTAAACTAAAATCTACGCCTTGCTTTTTACCAATAAAATATATCAACAGTGATGAGATGTCACTCCATTGATTAGGTTACAAGAGATGTCATGCCCATAATTATCTTATGCTATAGAAGATTCTGTTTTAGCAGAATCCAGCCAGGGTCTCTTCTTGGTTGCTTGATTGCAGGCCTGTGTGACTCTGAGCAATAGACCCAACTAAGCTGTCCCCAGACTCCTGATTTACAGAAATCCTAAGACCACAAATGGGGGGTGTTGTTTAACCGGCAAGTTGTGATAATGTTTTATCCATAATAAAAAGATAACATAGCATTTATTTTGTAATGGGACTCAAATATTAGGTTAAATATCCTCTGCCACCTAGAGACAGAAATCTAACCTGTGTTTGTCCGGTACCCAAGTTTGGGTTTCTTTAATTCTCATTTACATAACTCTCAAGCAGTGAACTCTTGCTCTTTCCCTTAAAAAAAAATTTCAGAGTCTTAGTTTTTTTGCTTTTTCTCCAGTTTCCCAGATTTCAGGTGTCCTTTACAAGACATTCTCTACCACTACATGCCTTGACTGTTTATTAAACCCAATCCCAGGATTAAGTTTTGGGTGCTGATACACACTGTTTTGATTTGGCTAAAACCTGAAATTATCGCAGATGTTTTTTCATTGCCTATCCTCTGAAATTGGAATAACAAAATATAAATTGGAAAGATTATGAATTCGATTTCTGTTCTAAAATGCAGAAGCTTAACAGAACTATTTATAAAGTTTGTTTCTTTCAAGTTTTCCTATCTTTATAGACAGAACTAATGCTTTTTGTTATTATGTTTTTTGCAGTTTTACTGAAGAAACTAGTTGACAAAATATATTGTATGTCTTTATTGACTGAATGTTGGCATCTCCCCAAAATTCATATGTTAAAGCCCCAACATCGGTGTGGCTATATTTGGAGATGGGACTTCTCATGAAGTAATTATGATCATGAGATCATCAGTAGGGCCCTTATCCAATAGTATTGGTATTCTTATAAGAAGAGACCCCCAGAGAGCTCACTCTCTCTCTCCTCATGCATGAGCCAAGGAAAGGCCTTGTGAAGACATAAAGAAAAGGTGTCTGTCTGCAAGCCGGAAAGGGTCCTCAACAGAAACTGAAGCCTATCACTACCTTGACCTTGAACTTTTCAGCCTCCAGAACTGTGAGAAAATAAACTTCTGTTGCTTAAACCACCCAGCCTATAGTATTTTGTTATGGCAGCTTAAGTAGACTAATGCACACACCTTTTATATAAAATAAAAATAAAAAATAAAAACCTTCAGAATCAGTATACAAAAAAATTATCTCTGCTTCTACAATAAGGTGGAAATAGTCAAAACTTCTCACACCAAACTAGCTGAAAATCGTCTATAAAATAAAGTTCCCTGACCAAAACCCCCATTAAGATTCTGTTTTAATAAATCTTGGTAGGAACCCAGGTATCTGTATTTTAAGAAGTACCAGCTGCACCTGAGTGGCTCAGTGGGTTAAAGCCTCTGCCTTCGGCTCAGGTCCTGGGCCCCACATCTGGTTCTCTGCTCAGTGGGGAGCTTCCTCCTCTCTCTGCCTGCCTCTCTGCCTACTTGTGATCTCTGTCTGTCAAATAAATAAATAAAATCTTTATTTAAAAAAAAGAAGAAGAAGTACTGAAGAACAAAGTACACTGGTTGATTCATTCTGTTGATGAAATTCACGAGCCATGCATTGAGAATTATTACTCTAAGTATTCTTAGACTACTGAGAATATCTAAGTTTTCTTATCTAAGTATGGATCTGTAATGAACTGTGATGATGGAATAAGGAAGTATTCTAAGTAATTCAAAGGTATACTTGGTTATTTTTCGAGACTGAAGAAGATACTTATTTAGAGCTAATAATATATGGAAGTATCTATGTTCAAAGTTAATAAGTTTTCCCTGACAATAAAACAATGAAATTATTGTTTAAATTAATTTTTCTATTCCATTTGTCATACTGGCTTTTACCCCCAAATTAAATACACACAGGAATACTCCTCTTCATGCTTATTTTACAAAGTTAATATACATTTAGCATTATGGTAAAGAATCCCAGATCTAGAAACTGAATAAGAAACAGATGTTGGGAAATTAGTGAGACCTAAAATGCAGCCTACCTTCATTTCTATTATAAAGAGACCCACATCAGGACCCCTGTTGTGGCTATATGCGCTCAACAGAAGTTTCATTTGGATGTTTTTCCAGTAATGAAACCCAAGTCAGGAAGTTTTCAAGCTGGCGATGGATTCTTTTAGGCAAGTGTTATTTTCAAAATACCTGCCCCATTCAAAAGATTGCTGCAGGGTACCAAAGCAACAGAAATTCTTCAAGCCATGCTGCCCCATCACACCCCCTCCTGGTGCCCAGCAGGATTCTCCAGAAACAAATACATGAGCTACTTACTAAAGAAGAAGTTCTCTTTCTAAAATTTATTATTTACTAAATCCTGGATTTTCTCAGAACATTCCTTAAACGCGCCCTTCAAATCTTCAGTTGGTAGATTTCCAGCCGAGGAGACAACCACAGGGATACTAAGACCTACTTTATTAAGACTCAATTGGGTTAATTCTTCTTCTAAAAAAGGTGACTGCCAGGTCAAAAGGAAACAACGGGGCAGCTTTTATACACATTAATTTTCAATTGGGTTTGAGAACCATACCATTTCGTGTCCTGATTTTTCAAAAGAAATGGCTAGCTTAAATTGATTAATGAGATAACAAGTCAGGAGCACAAGCAAAGTGAAGGAATACAGCAGACATACCAAACATTAAATATTTATTTTCCCCACATTCAGAAACATTTTTGAGTTTTTAAAAATAGTTTTAAAAATAAAGCCTACACAAAATAAACTAATGGATTAAAATAATTAATATTCTTTTGCCATCTTGTATATTTCATACAATGTCAGGGTCTTTTATTTTCTCTTACCTTTTACTCCTCCCCCCCTTCTACATCTTTTAATTGTGATTGATAAATTTTTAGATTGCCCACCTTTAAATTTTAGACCTAGTCCTTGCTTTCTTTCTTTGTTCTCTCTTTTTTTAAAAAATCAGTTTGAATGCTCTTTTTCCCTCAGGTAAAATCTCCAATTTGCAGCACAACTTCCCAACAAATTGTATTATTTTTCTACTATTCTGCACCACTCTGCAGCGATTTCATAGATCAGTTAACCAACTCCATCTTCTATAAAAATAATCTTCTTCTAAAGTTGTATCATGATTTTTTAGATAAATATAATTTCCACTAACTTATTTATTAACTAAGAGGCATTTCTCCCCACAGTAATAATAGCAATAAAACAAACAAACAAACTGAGTCCTAATTATGAGACAGTGATTTTGATGTCTACAATGTTGTGGTTAATGTTTCTAAACAGCCATACATCTTCTCTCTGGAGCTAAAGATCCACATCATTTTCCCAAAAAACATGTTTGATAAAATAACATTTCCACAATATGTTAATCAGTATTAAGGAAAGGAAGAGTATACAACCAAATGAATGCAAGAAATATTGTTGTAGTTAAACAAAATTTAACAGATTTATAAGTTTTTACAAATTGGCTTGAAATAGGTAAGGTACAGAAACATAGGATGCTTCAAAATTATTTGTGTCATTCCTATACAAGGAGATGATATTATTCTGTATTTCCTTACAATTTTTTGGTATATATGGTGAAGAAGCACAACTGATTAACTTTTCATGTTGTAAGGCATCTTAGGTCATTGAGCATATTAATATATTTTATGAATTTTCAATGGGAGGAGGAGAATGTGGCCAAATATTTAACCACAAATCCCTCCCATTCTCCCATTTGTTGACCTCATCCCTTCCCCTTTACAACACTTGCCTAGAAAAATAATCTCTTATGCACAGCCGAGAAAATCTGTTCCTAGACTGAACCTTTAGAGAGTGATATGCCAAAGAAAACACCATAAAAACAACACAGCACAGTGGATAGAGCTTTGGAGTCAAACAGAATTTTTTGAATTCATTTCTCAATTATGCAACTTACTTGCTAAATTACCTGAGGATGTTTTTTAAATCTCTCAGAGATACTGTTTCTGCATCTATAGAACGGAGAAGACACTGATGTGCATCTCATTGAGTTGTCCTGATTCTTAATGAGATGAGTAGAAAGTTCCTGTACATAATCATAGTTAGCATTCAGGGAGCACCTCAAAATACTGTAGTCAGCTTAGAGTATATTAGTAAGTATAAGAGTAAATCAGAGGAAAATTAGATTAGAGACTGTGGTTGTAAAATTTTGCTGGATTTCAGCAAATGCTCACTTCCTTATAATAAATTTATCATCCTTTTTAATCAAGTTGCCCCCCCCACCCCCCGCCCCGGGGAGTTTTAAGCTCCTTTAAAACAGAGGTCAGGTGCCCTTTATGTTTTCATGTACTTCAACAATAGTAGCTAATCAATTTGGATAAATTTAGTTGAAAAATGCTATGTCACAATGTCTGTGACTGATCCTTCCTGAGTATTCATACCTAACACAACAAACATATGTTATTACATAATAAACGATAGTTGATTTATCTATTTATGTAATTACAATTTAAAATAAAATTGCCATGAGACGCAATACCTGTTGAACCCTATTTTTCAGTTTCTTTAGAGATTAATAGGTAAATATCTGTGTTTAAAGACGAGGGTCATAAGCAGAAGTAGAGTCTGTCAAAATAATGTTCTTGTGATTTAGAAGCATTTTAACTGTTATAACAATTGTATTCACTGCCTTAAATTTAAAATAGATGACTTGGTTAACATTATCACTTATTAGAAATTCTAAGATCAACTTAAAAAGATTCAGTTACTAAATTCTCAGAAATGAATGAGTATCACAAATAGCCACTAATTATAAGTCCCCTAAAGTGTCACCATTTGTAAATCAACAAGCATAGCTTTCACCTGATCAGTGATGCGTGTGTATTAATTGCCTACAAACCACACCCAAGTTAACTATTGAAAGGAAGGTAAAATGATGCCAAGCGAAACAGTGAAAAATGGTACTTAAGTGCTTTCTAGAGAAAAATTTAAATACTACAGTTTTTCAACTTGAACTCTGAGGTCTAGACATCCTCTGAGACCCTCGATTCAGGCTCCTTGATTTCAGCACACTGAAACTTAACCTAACATAAAAATAATGTACATTCCACACATAAAGATGGAGTCAGCAACAGAACGTGGAAACTGTGTAGTCATCTCAGGGTCCTATGTTTGATTTAAAACTCTGCTTTTGCGGTCTTGAAATTCTTCAGAATTTTAATTTTGAACCTGTATATTACAAGTGAAGTCCCATGGGATCATAGAGCATGCATGTGAGCAGAGGAGATACATGGAGTGTACACAGAAGCTCAGGCCAGGGAGCACCCTGGGCAGCACGCAGACCAAGCAGGAGACCTGGCCAGACCAAGCAGGAGACCTGGCCATGTGGAGTGTATATCCAGACCAGTTGCTGGCACCTCCCCTGGCGAGGAGGCTGGGACTGGGCACGGAGCCAGACTGCTGGCCATGGTAGCAGGAATGGCAGCTGTAGCAGCAGGGACAGCAGGGATGGAACAGCAGCAAGCCCATGCGCTCCCACAGCCCTTCCCTGCCGCATCTGCACAAATATTCTGCAGGAGCCCAGGCAGTAACTTTGCCAGTCAATTACAACAAAATCGAAGTATATACGTGAACATTGTAAGAAAGAACATCTGAGAGCTAACAGAATTCCTTGAAGAGTTTAGACTCAGGTTTTGAAACATTGCAAAATAAATATCCATAAGCATAGAAACAGAAAGTAAATTTAAAGATTGTCACCTTTAATGGAAGAGAGCACTATTTTCATATGAAGCTTGGGACAAACCAATTATTTACAAGGAAGATAATTTTATTAATTTATTTATTTTTTCAGCGTAACAGTATTCATTGTTTTTGCACAACACCCAGTGCTCCATACAATACGTGCCCTCCCCATTACCCACCACCTGTTCCTCCAACCTCCCACCCCTGACCCTTCAAAACCCTCAGGTTGTTTTTCAGAGTCCGTAGTCTCTTATGGTTTGCCTCCCCTTCCAATTTTTTTTTTTTATAAACATATAATGTATTTTTATCCCCAGGGGTACAGGTCTGTGAATCACCAGATTTACACACTTCATAGCACATACCCTCCCCAATGTCCATAACCCCCTCCCCCTCTCCCAACCCCACCTCCCCCCAGGGGTATTCATTGTTTTTGCACAACACCCAGTGCTCCATGCAAAACGTGCCCTCCCTACTACCCACCACCTGGTTCCCCCAACCTCCCACCCCTGCCCCTTCAAAACCCTCAGGTTGTTTTTCAGAGTCCATAGTCTCTTATGGTTCGCCTCCCCTTCCAATTTCCCTCAACTTCCTTCTCCTCTCCATTTCCCAATGTCCTATAATTTTTGAATTAATTCTTCTTGTAACTGAAGACATAGTGTTGGAAAACAATTAACAGACATTTTGAATTATAAACAAATCATGAAGTCTTTTGCCTTTTTGTATAACTATAACTTTTTGTATAACTTCCACAAGTTACAGAAAATGCCAAAAGACATTAAGATGCCACTGTACAAATTTGCATTTGAAATTAAATTTAGACTTACATGAAATTGATTCTTATGAAGAGCTAAATATTTTTAGGAAAAGTACTCCTCAGGAATCATCAGCTCTGGATATGCTAAAAATTTTATTTTGATAATTATTACAAAGTTGTTCCAACTCCGGTAACAGTTGTCATCAGCAAAAAGAACCTTCTCAAAAATAAAAATTATCAAAAATTTTTTGATAGTTATTTGTAACTGATGTTACTTTCATTTATAAGGTTAAAAATGAAGTTGTTTAAAGTATAAATTTGTTGGCCTAATAAAATTTAGAAACACAGGTCAGAAAAATTAAGATAGCATATCAATAAAATATTATCATTATATAATAACATATAATAAAGTATATCATTCTATATGTCATCATCATAGTGAAAACTATGAGGCCAACTATTATTTTTCCTGCAAGTTTTAAGACTGTGTTGTCCTTTGTATATCTCTCCTATATCTATTACATTTTATAAGCAATATTTTTACACAAAAAAATTTCTATTTTAGTATTTTTAACTGAAATTTTCCTTTCCTTATTTTTGAATAAGTGGTTCTGAATTTCATTTTGTGTGGGATGCTACAAATTATGGACTCAGCTCTATATAAAGATATCTTAATTCATTTCCAACTATTCTTGCTTTCTCATGTGCTATTTCATTACTTCTAAATTCTCCACAGAAAAATAATTAGAGTTTTTAACCTAGAGTGTTTCCCCTAAGTAATTTTGTACATTATAGAACAACCCCAAGAATGCACTTGGTATTTTCAACATCTTAATTTCTTCACCTGTGAAAACTGGATGGTGATTACACATTGTAACCTCCAGTGCTTGGTCAAATACATGCACCAGAAGTGGCGAAATAACATTCTAAATCTTGTATCCCTTATTATCTTTCCCTGGAAAGCACATCAGCACATCTAAGTCTCTGCAGAGTCCTGCAGAGTCTTTGTGTAACCCAGATGCTTCAATATCTGTCCCTGAGCCTTTTTTTTTTATAAAACATCTTTTAAATTCAAATTCAATTAATTAACATATAATTTGTTATTGGTTTCAGAGATACAGGCCTGTGATTCTTCAGTCATATATAATACCCAGTGCTCATTACATCATATGTCCTTTTTAATGTCCATCTGCAGTTATCCATCCCTTCATTCACCCACCTCCAGCAACCCTTGGTTTGTTTCCTATGATTAAGAGTCTCTTATGGTTTGTCTCCCTCTCTGGTTTAGTCTTGTTTTATTTAACACTATCAACACTATACATAGCTGGACACTGTGAAAAACATGAACAAATGCAATGGTTCCTTTGGATTTTAAATTCATATATACATATATATATATATATATATATATATTTTTTTTTTTTTTTAAAGTAAGAATGCTCTAGAATCTAGGTTAATTGCTATACTGCTCAAGTAGGATGGGTGTTTGTTTTTGATAGTTTGTAATAAATCAAACTTGAAAGACATTTATGCATATGTGAATTTCCAACCACTAAACTATACCAAAATAATTTTTCTTCCTGTCATGAATACACCAACTCTTAGGAAAGAAATGCAAGAGAGGAGACCATAGTAGTTAATTGTTATTTTTCTCTGTAGGACACATAACAAATCAAAAGGATATGTAGGGGTGCCTGGATGGCTCAGTTATTTGAACATCCAACTCTTGATTTCGGCTCAGGTCATGATCTCAGGGTCTTGAGATTGAGCCCTGTGCCAGGCTCCACACTCAGTGAGGAGTCAGCTTGAGATTCTCTCCCTCTCCTTCTGTCCCTCATCTCCCTCTGCTTGTGTACACATATGCTCTCTCTCAAATGAATAAATAAAATTTAAAAAATATATATTTACTTTTCTCTTTGACTATGTACAAGGGTTATCCTTTCAGCAATAATTTCTCTACTACAGTCAGTCCTCCATTACCAATGTGGAAAAGGTAAGGTTAATACAGCTTAAGAATGAAGAGAGCTAGTGTAGAG
This sequence comes from Meles meles, assembly GCF_922984935.1. Lineage (NCBI taxonomy): Eukaryota > Metazoa > Chordata > Mammalia > Carnivora > Mustelidae > Meles > Meles meles. The sequence continues at coordinate 110,171,898 of NC_060069.1, read as the reverse complement.
TCATGGTTTTTGCTTGACTAGATCACTTTCCTGCCAACTAATGTGGGGCAATTTATTTGAAGGTATTTTATTTGTACATAAAGCAAAGCTTGACATATTTCCTACCTCTTAGAATTACTTTGAAAAGTAAGTTAAATTAAAAGATTAAAAACACAAAAAAGAGAGGCACCTGGGTGGCTGAGTCAGTTAAGCAGCTGCCTTCAGCTCAGGTCATGGTCCCAGAGTCCTGGGATCAAGCCCCACATTGGGCTCCCTGCTCAGGGGGGAGTCTGCTTCTCCCTCTCCTCAGCTGTTCCCCCTGCTTGTGCTCTCTCTTTCAAATAAATAAATAAAATCTTTTAAAAAGACACACACAAAGCGGCACCTGGGTGGCTCAGAGGGTTAAAGCCTCTGCCTTCAGCTCAGGTCGTGATCCCGGGATCCTGGGATTGAGCCCCACATTGGGATCTCTGCTCAGTTGGGGAGCCTGCTTCCCCCTCTCTCTCTGCCTGCCTCTCTGCCTACTTGTGATCTCTGTCAAATAAATAAAATCTTTAGAAAAAAAAAAAGACACACACACAAAAAGGTCAAAACCAGAAGAATAAAAGTGGGAAGAAATTGGGACAAAACAAATAACAGATAAAAACCAAATATAATATAAAAACCTAGCAGATAAAATTTTTTTATTTTCAAAGAGATAATAAAAATGTTCATGAAACATGTTTTAAATATACATATTTAAACATGCATATGTTTTAAATATACATATTTTTGTATATATGTTGTAAATCATATGGCTATGTTTTAAATATACATATATAACAAAATATTTTATAAGAATTTAAATAATGAAAGCAGAAATAAAAAGAGGATGAATAGAAGAGGTACAGGATAAACCCAGGAACACCACTGAGGAGGCAGACAAGAAAAAGAAAAGAGAAGAAAGGAAAAATAGAAATGATAATTAAAACCAAGAATCAGTCTAGCAACTAGACAAAATAGAGGAAAGAAACAATGAAAGACATACTACAAGAGAATTTCCCAGAATTCCCAAGGAGATAGTGTTTCAAATTCAAAAGGCCAATTAAAATAATAAATAAAAAAGATCTATACAAACTCATTTTACATGTTTTAGAACCCAGTCACTGAGAGAATAACCTAAAACTTTAAAAAAGAAAAACAAATAATCTGTATAACCATAGTGAAAGACAGTCCTAGGATAACATCCATCCACCTGGCCAACAGAACATTCAATTTAGATCAAAATAGAGAGACTGATGTCTCCAGGAGGAATCTCTAACAGAAAATAGTTGAAACTCATAGATTACATTAGATATTAGACTAAGGAGCACAATTTTGCAGGTTTTGGGTTTTTTTTTTCCAGAAATTTGAGATTAAATTAGTAATGTAAACCCTGAATGCTGACTTACAATTGCAATGTGTTTTGGGAATATAAGGCAAGAGGACAGTAGGTGGTGGTCGGAAAAATGATACAAGAAAAATTAAATCTCAGTGTTAATTTAAATTAATCAAAAGATTTCTTAAAAGTTTGAAAACAAGGCATAACTAAATATGAATATTACATATGTGTACATGTATATACATATATGTATATATACATATATTTCTATATATGTATCTAGAAATGTACATATGCATATATTTCTATATACACATATGTACATGTAATACATATGTGTGTATATATATATATATATATATAGAAAATGTATGTATGGGGGCGCCTGGGTGGTTCAGTGGGTTAAAGCCTCTGCCTTCGGCTCAGGTCATGATCCCAGGGTCCTGGGATCGAGCCCCGCATCAGGCTCTCTGCTTGGCAGGGAGCCTGCTTCCTCCTCTCTCTCTCTCTCTGCCTGCCTCTCTCCCTACTTGTGATCTCTATCTGTCAAATAAATAAATAAAATCTTTAAAAAAAAAAAAAGAAAGAAAATGTATGTATGTATATATACATATATATATACAAATTACAAAACAAAAATATTTAAAGTGGTAGCCACTGAAAATAGAATTTGGGAGTAGGGAGGAATAAGGCAAAAAAAGCATTATTTTTAAAATAAGACTAGTAGTATTATCTAACTCTGTTTAAACTGTAAACATATATTATTGTGATAAAATTAAAAATTAAATTTGAAAACAAAACAGTAATGTCATGTAAAACATTTACATAGTTGTGCCCAACTAGAGGCTAAGTTTTCAAAAAGAATATATTTTGAACATTAGTCTGTGGGAAATTTTTAAGCCCATGGGATTTTTTTCATAGCACTCACAATAATTATGATACATGTTCCTTTTAATCCATCAGTATTTAATCAAAGAATATAGATTCATTCAGTTAAAACAAAAGAGCATTTTTATACATTGCAGACTGTAAGGAGATCAATGTTATTCTAATACCATAATATCTACCCTTTTCCAATACTTTCATGACTTTTTCTTAAATTCAGTGTACATATAAGTTACCAGAGAATCTTGTTAAAATGTAGATTCTGAATCTGGAGGCGTGAGATTTTCCATTGCAAACCGATGCCCAGCTAAAGTTGATCCTGGTGGCCCCAGCACCATACTTCTACTATCAATACAGCTCTACACTATTTTTCCTCTCCACGCTGAAAATAATTTAAAATTAATTATATTCATTCCATTTCAAAAGGATGTAATGATCAAATAAATTTTGGAAATTCTAGTTTAAACATTAACTTCAGGATTCCTTAAGGGTTCTCAGAATGCTGAAGGGGAGTATCAGTCACCAAGATGAGACATAATATACCATGGTTCCAAAATACACTATTTTCCTGGCTACTGTTAAAGAAAAAAATATATTCATGACACTTGTTAAAGAACAGTAAGACATGCTTTATTCAAGGGCAGCACTATACTGCGTTTTACAGTTAGGAGAGAAAGATTGAGCTCAACTCCAAATACAATAAGGAAAAGTCGGGATTTATAGCCAAAGAGCACAGTGAAGGGTCAGTGGATGGAAAATTATTAAGAGGTGGAGTAGTTTTTTTGCTAAAGTCACCTTATAGGATTCTTTCTGGAGGTAGCCAGGGTGATCACATTCCGAGGGTGCAGGATTTTTGCTGAACTGTCCCAGCAGGACTCTTGCTAAAACTGGAAGAAATGCAAGAAGTGGAACAAGGACAGAAGACAAGTTGAGACTTAGAAAGAGGACTCAGAGGCGTCTGACTAGTTAGGTCAAGAAACAGTCTTAAATCTCTCTCTCTCTTTTTTTTTTTTTTTTTTTAGGATGAGCAAGGGAAAATAATGTATTAGATTTTGGTATTACTTTTTATCAAAAACGTAAAGACATTAAATATCATTGTATTTCATTTTATTTGGAGAATATAAATGGGGGGGGAACCTTTCTAATCCAGTATCTTATCTAAAGAAACAAAAGTATAAAAAATTAATTCTTTCTATAATTTAAGCTTCAATTAGCAAATACTAATTGAATACTTCCTTTTCTCAAGTGAGTTACACCTAACGCTAATACAAAAGAAATGAAAGCAATCCTAATAGGAAGAATCTTACACTGTTTTTGAAAAAGCTCGGATCCCCAGCTGGCCATGTTTTTCAGTTTCGGTTTTCACTATAGCAGAAAATATGAAAAGGATTTCCTCCCTTTGGTAAGCTTTGCCTCAGTTTCAAGGAGCTGTTGTCTCAGCTGGCTTGTGTGTGCCTGCTGCTGCTTTTTTCATTTACTTACAAGCTCTTTGACCCCAAACTGAGCCACTGGTTCCTGCACACACTTAAGAATCTGAAGCACTTGGAGGAGAGAGCACTGAGGGAGAGAAAGATTTAACAACTGAAGACTCTAGGTCTGAGTAAAAGATACATGTACTTTCCATACAACTGTTTTCAAAGTTTCAAAATCCTTTAAAATAAAATGTTGAGAAAATTTTATAACTGCCCCCACCTCCCAGCAGCACCTGCTCCATTTCTTCCCTCCACAGCATTTTCACCTTCTAATGAGCCATATCACTAAATATTGTACTTACTCACAATGCTTATTGTCCACGGTCTGTCTTCCCCCACGAAGAGGTAGGCTCCATGAGGGCAAAGATTTTCCCCACTTTGGTTTCCCAAAAGCTTTGATCAGAACCGGGCAGAGAGTAGCCAGTAAGCATCAATTTTCTTATCTCCAGAATAAAAGGTATTATTCCAAAGGTATAATATGGGTATCTGTATTTGCCTTCAAGATTTTTGTTATATTGTTATAATTCTTTTACTAGTTACTTAGTATTTATGTTTTAGACTGATTTGCTTTTGTTCACTTAGCCTCATTTTGCATAGAAATATACATGAAGTTATTATTTTTATGTTCTAGCTATATTTTTAGTAAATATTGAAATTTAAATTATTAAAATCATAAATATTAGAATGCTCATTAAAATTCCCTCACACTGTACCTGTAGTACTGAACTATCTGAAAGCACTGAATACAGTAAGCAGTTCATGATAGTTGCTCAATAAACATTCAAAAATACATTGAAAACTTTCAAAACTCAATGCAAAAAATGGAAGAAAACTTGTTCAGTCAAAAAGAGAAGAAGGGGACACCTGGGTGGTTAAGCGTCTGCCTTCAGCTCAGGTCATGATCCCAGGGTCCTGGAATTGAGTCCCACATCAGGTTACCTGCTCAGCAAGGAGTCTGCTTTTCCCCTGACCCTCCCCCTCATGCTCTCTCTCTCCTTCTCTCTCTGTAATAAATAAATAAAATTTTTTAAAAAAAGAAGGAAAAAAATAAATAAAGATATAAAATAGAAAGTCATTTAAATGCAACAAACATAAATCCAAATGTATTCATAATAAAAATATGAGTGAAATATATTTTCCTACTTAGAGATTCTCAATAGGATTGAGTGCTTTACGGATGTCTGGGTCGCTCAGTCAGTTAAGTGTCAAACTCTTGATTTCTGCTCAGGTCATGATCTCAGGGTCATGAGATTATGCAGTATGTATCAGGCGCTGCCCTGGCACTAGGCATGAAACCTGCTTAAGATTCTCTCTCTCTCCCCCTCTCCTTCTTGCTTTCCTCCCCGACCTTGTCCCCTCCCCCAAAGCTGTCCCCTCCCCCCCACTCTCTCTCTCTCAAAAAAAAAAAAAGTGTTCTTTTTTTGCTCACTTTTTTAAAAAAAAATCATCAGTATACTATTTACAGTAGAGAAAAAATGATACAAAAATGTTTAAAATGAAGAGGAGACACAACAGATTTAACAAATTAATGCCACCTAATAGAAACTGAGTACAACACTGCTAATATCAAATGAAGTAGAATTAAGACAGAAAAGTTTAAATAGGATAGGTGAAGCAAAATATTAAAAAAAAATTGTCCAGATCCAACATTCATCAAATAACATGACTTGCAATAATGACTTGCAGTATCCAATGTAAATTTAAAATTACATACAATGCAAGATTTTAATACACGTTTCTAAAACCCCAACATTTAATGAAACAAAGGGGATTAAAAATATCTAAAACTACAATCTGGGTAGCAAAATTAAATGTATTTGCACACACATAGACTTTTCACAATCCTATGGAACAGCCAGAATCTCAGTAAATTGTGACATTAGAAATTTGCAAGTAACATTTAGTCAAAAAATCAATTTTCCACTAAGAAATTTATTAACATTTTTAGGTAACTCTGGAGGAAAAAAAGAAGTAATTGAAATAGAAACCATAGATTATATATAAATGAAGATATGAATAAGGAACTGTATGGAACAAATTATGCAGCCATATATAAACTATACACACATGTATATACCAATGGGGAGGAGGAGGTAAAACACAAATTAGCTATGCTTTTAAAACACATTAATCTAGGAAAAAAGCATGTTTTAAAATATTTTCACATGCTAGGCTATTCTGAAAAATTTCGCCATAGATATCTTCTCCAATCCTCCTTCTCACCCATCCTTCCTTTTCCCAAGCCTTGTGGAAAATCATTACTCACCACTCATAAGTAGGTGACTCCTGTACTTTTTCAGTACATTAATGATGAAAGTAGCTCCAATGGCAGGAAAGAAGTATATAAACTTAAAGCTCAGAGTCTCCCTCAACAAATATGACCCGGTCATATCTCCGCAAAGTACCAAATAGTTCAGGATTAGCAACCAACCTCAAGATTATAATTTGGTACCGAATACTAGGGTTCAGGACCACATAGAGTTGATCAGACAGTGTGCCATAATGAGTACCTTGTATCTATGAGCAAGAAAGAACTGAACTTATTGAAATATACAATATTCAGAAGTGTCATGGCCAAAAAGGACTTATTCCAGGAATTCCAATATGTTTCATTGTTTATTAATCCATTAACGTAATTAGTAATTTAAGGACCCAAATACCTAATTGTTCCAATATATGTCCCAAATTTATCTAATAAATTCATGATTACCATTAAATGTAACAGGTGAAAATGTAACAAAAGAAAACTATCTAAAGTGAAATACCATTTCCCTCAAATTTCTGTTAAGATTAAAAAATGGGGCAAGAGTCCACAATCTCGGCCCTTGTTTAAAATATTTCTAATAAGTGTCAGCCCATGTAATTAAAAATATTAAAATGAATAAAATGTGTAAATGCCATACAAATTATTTTCCAATAAAAAGTAAATATACGTGGAAAACATAGAAAAATTAACTCAAAAAAATTAGTACAATTTAGAGAGATCAGCATTGAAACAGAAAAATTAACACAGAAAAATGTCCGAGCTATTTCTAGTTTTAAAATGTTGTAGATGTGCAGATTACAGTAAAAGAGTAAAAAAAATACTAAAATTATAAGAATAAACATTCCTAAAACTGTATCAATTTGTTTGAAAATCTGCAAAGACATAACAAAAGGAATCCTTCACAAACAAGAAGGTGTATGACATTCCTGGGTGGGAATTGAAGAAGGGTTAGCCTGAGTTCTGGGGACAAACACTGATTATTCTTCATTATAGAATTTCAATTAAAAGACAAATAAAGGTGGGGCGCCTTGGTGGCTCAGTCTTAAGCGTCTGCCTTCAGCTCAGGTCATGACCCCGGGGTCCTGGGATTGAGCCCCGCTCTGTGGGGAGCCTGCTTCCCACCGCTCTCTGCCTACTAAAAAAAAAAGAGAGAGAGAGAGAGAGAATAAGGAAATTCTTTGAAGCTGATAAATGGAATCACTTTGTACCAGATCCATTTCCAAATTCACTGCAGCATGCACCTCCCTATTCATAAATTAGTTTTGTAAGCAGGGCATTACATTCTGGGTTCGTCAGTTATCAATATGATCCAAGGAGTCTAATGGCCGTTGATGGTAATACCTGGAGAGAAAGTTTATCTACAGACTTTATGGACACAACTGAGCAGTCACTATGGATGCAGTTTTCATAATTATAACTGAAGTCTATAGCGTAAGGTTTTTGTTAGTATCATCATGAATGTCTAATTCCTCCTGGCTGGAAATTAATGAAAACCCACTAGAAGATTTGAAGAACTTCCCATTTGTAGTGCAGACTGGCTTTCTCTTCTTAGGGATCCACATTCTGCTGTTTCTCTTGTAAGAGCCTCATATAATTCTTCCTGAAATGACTTCAAGCTTGCATCATGACCCTCATTACTGATCACAGAAACTTCTTAATTGCTACTTAGATCCTTGTTCTGGTCAGTGGTATTTAACCCTCTCCTTCTTAAGCTACCCTACAAGAGGCTAAATATTTACCTTTAACCATTTCATGTCTATTTCTGTGTGACCCTGAAAATGATTCATCTAGTGTTATGTAATTTTAATATAGATACATAACATTAATTCCTTAAGGAATAGCATGTTTCCTTTAATTCTTCCTGCTAGAGTATCATAAACCATGCATTGCTTTTAACAGAAAGAAGAAATATGCAACAATCGAATAAAATGAAATTAATTCACACTGTCAGAGATGTTATTAAATCAGTGCTTTTCAAATTTTAAAGTGAACAAGACTCAACTAGGGATCTTGTTAAAATTCAGATTTTGATTCAGTAGATCTGGGAGAAAGTCTAAGATTCTACATTTCTAACAATTTCCCCTGTGTTACTAAAGCTACCTATCTATTACCCACACTTTGATTTACAAGGATTTAAGTAGACTCTAAGAAACATCTGTGCCTTATTATTGTTATTGGAGAATTATGCATGTGTGTGGGTGTGCGCACACACACACAAACACACTCATATATAGAAACACTGACAAAGACATTTGAAAAATAAACTTCTCTGTAATAAGGAACACGCTGCTTCTTACAGATTTCCTTTCTCTGATACTTAAAAAAAAAAAAAGGAAGATAGGGTACCTGGGTGGCTGAGCCGGTTAAGCATCTAACTCTTAATTTTGGCCCAGGTCATGACCTCCATGTCATGGAATTGAGCTTCACATCAGGCTCCACACTCAGTTCAGAGTCTGTTTGAAGATTCTCTTTCACTCCTTTTGCCTCTCCCTTCGGTTCTCTTTCTCTCTCTCTCTCTCAAATAAATTAATAAATAAATTTAAAAAACAAAAACAAAAAACAGGAAAGGGCACCTGGGTGGATCAGTGGGTTAAGCCTCTGCCTTTGGCTCAGGTCATGATCTCAGAGTCCTGGAATGGAGCCCCGCATCGGGCTCTCTGCCCAGCCTGCTTCCCCCTCCCCTGCTTGCCTGTCTGCCTGCTTGTAATCGCTCTCTCTGTCAAATAAATAAAATCTTTAAAAAAATTTTTTTTAAATTTAAAAAAGATAAAGTATTTCCCTACTAGAGAAAAATAATTCTATGGAAAAAAGAGGAAAAAATCCTCATAAAATGTAAAATCATGACATTAGAAGTTGATGATTTTCTCTCTTAAGTCCTAGTGGACGTCCTTAGATTTTATGGCAAATTTTGGAAAAATCAAGGTAATCTGCTGCCATACAAATCATGAAGTAATATTCAATTTTAGGTGAAAACAATCACAACAATAAGAAGGATATATACATGATACCACTCACAGGAATGTAAGTAGGCCTCAATAGCCAAAAAGCTTTGTTATACATGTAGACATTGTAATGAAGTCTGGGAGAACTCGTTCAAGTAAATGATACACATCAGGAATCACACATTGATCTAATAAAAATACTATTATACTCTTATAAAAATATTATTTTACAGTTAAAATAGATTTGTGTCTTTTTTATAAAGTAAGTGCACTTTTATTAACATTCTAACAATATTTTAAAGGAACTGAGAGAAGATTTAATATTTCACAAATTCTTTTCTGAATCTTAATTGTAAAAAAAGTCGCTATCGAATATAGTCATATAATGATAATACTATCATTTGGGGGTACTTACTAAGTGCCACACACTATGCAAAGCACATTACATGGATTATTTAATACTCAAAACATTCCTTTAAAAGAGGAATGGTGGTGTTACTATTTTCCCATCTTACAGTTGAAGAAACTGAGTCTCAGAGAAATTATGTTTTCCAAGGTTATACAACTAGTTAATGGCAGAATTGAGATTCTAACCTAGGTTGGTATGATTTGAAATAATTTAAATATGTTGTGCCATGTTCAAACACCATTCTGTATCAATGGTTCTCAGAGTTTGTCCTTCAGATCTAAAACATTAGCATCCCTAGGCAAATTGTTAAAAATGCAAATTCTAAGGCCTGTCCCAGATTCACTGGAACAGAAACTCTAGGAATGGAACCTAGTAATCTGTGTTTTAACAGGTAATTTTCATGTGTATCAAAACCTGAGAACCAGTAGTATATATTAAGATCAGATGTGAGTAACTTGAGTTTCCTTGAGTGAGTCATGATAAGAGATATGTTTTTGGACAAAGCAGAAAAATGCCTACATGGAATGATCTTAAAAATTCTGGGAAGGTGTGCCTACCCAAAGGAATTTCTCCTTGACATCTTAGCTCATTGTTAAACTTCTTTAACAAGGAACAAATGATTTTATACAGTTAAAGATGAGGCACAAATTGTACATTCTTAATCACATTACCTAGAACCCACATTCCATGATGTTACTTATAAAAAATATTTTTATTTTCTTTTTCTTTGTTCCCTATTTTGTAAATCAGAGTCTCCTAAAGCTTCTCTTGGTTGGATACACTTATTCACCATCAATGAAAGTATGCTTTCTGTCCAAAACCATGAAGGGTCTGAGAATTTACGCTACTTTCAGGCTAACTAGCTAGCCTGCCAGTCTCAGGGATGCTGTCAGAAATCACAAGACTTCTAGGTCAAAGACAAAAGACTTTCTTACTCACAGACACAAAAATAGCCAGAGAATATGCTATTTCTTATATATGTTCCCCAAGCACCAGTTCCCACAGGGTGAGGCAGAGAGCCAATACTCGTACACACAGTGAATTGCCTTATCAGAGGGGAACACAGAGTTAGAGAACTTGAACCTCCTATAACAGGCAGTAAACACACTTGCCCTTCACTCCAGAAGGAGCCACTGTTTCTATCTTTCAAGGGTTCAAGCAAAGCTGCTTTTGCTCTACATGGGATACAATTTCTACTTTCCAAAATTGTTTCCTATGCAAACATCCTCAAAAAGATAGCCTGCTTAAAAGGCTGTCAGTGTCTTTGCTAATAACAAATACTGAAACACAAGAGACCATAGAGGATTATCTCCCAACACTTTCATTTCATAAATGTTTGGTAAGAGTGCCACTCTTCATGAAAACATTAGCTGTATATAGCTAACAGTCACACAACTATAAAATACCAGATTTGTTTGGGGCACCTGGGTGGCTCAGATAGATGCTTAAGTGTCTGCCTTTGGCTCAGGTCATGATCTCTAGGTCCTGGGATAGAGCCCCATGTCAGGCTCTCTGTTCAGCAGGAGTCTGCTTCTCCCTCTCCCTCCCCTCTACCTCTCCCCCTGCTGTGCTCTTTCCATCTCTGTCTCTGTATCTCTCTCAAATGAATTAAAAAAAAAAAAAATCTAAAAAGAAAGATAAATAAAATACTAGATTTGTTTATAATGAAAATTCTTACTAAGTTTTTTAAAGATGACACATGCTCATGTACTTTAAGTCTTTTGTAACTTGAAAGAAATCACATTTTTTTTAAAGAAATCACATTTTGATCAGAAAACTGGCTAGATTATCTAAAATGAGTTCTGGCTTCATGTTTATCAAAGATACCATATAGATGTACATGTTATTTAATATTAAAATATAGGTCAAGAATATTTTTTTTAATCTGACACTAAAAACCTTAGAATTCAGCTTTTCTCACTATGTGGTGTTGCTTAGCAATGAGGTGTAGCAACACATTGCTTCTAGAAAGGAGCCAAAGTATCAAACTGAAGAGGCCCAATAAGAGTCATTTAGAAAAACAGCAATTATTTGCAATGCTAGATATTAATGTCTGATACAATTAAGACCAACACTTATATCCCACTTTGGAATCAATTCTCTGATTTAAGTGTTCACAACGTCTGCCTAAATCAGGAGGAAAGACAAGAGGGGTAAGAAGTGGCTTCGGAAGAAGCCAGGGTGAATTAGGGTGGCTCCATTTATATTTCTTCTTTTGTAAATAATCTCTTGATTCTAGCCCTATAACCTATGAATAACTACTTTAGAGGTGTTTTACATTTTGATACCAGGTGATAATTATTCTTTCTCGCCCTCTTTTCCTGTACTAACTTAATTAACATGGTAAGTTGCTTTCTAAAGAGACATTTATTTACTAACAATATGATTAATTTCAATATCCTACCACTCTTCAAAATATTTCAGGACAAAGAGCAAATAAACTGAAATGATAGATGGAAAGGAATATGGGAGGTGAGAGAGAGGAGAGGAGGGAAAAAATCAGAAAATAAAGGGAAATGAATTTAAAACAATTTAAAATACATAACTGTTTCTTTAATGATTATGGTAAACACTGAGAGAGACATATTAAAAGAGAAGGAATTTTTTTCTAAGTTAAAGCAGGTCCTGTTCCCAAAGAACATTTGTTTGGGATTTTGGCAATACCTACTGTAGAAACAATGATTCAACCATCAATGAACACAACAAAATTTATATAATGTGCAACAGTGCTGAAAGTTTATTAATAGACACTTAATATAATTTCGAGGCTTCTAAGCCTTCCTGGGAACAAGTTCTAATTTTCCTTGACACTGTTTATTATTCAGAATTTCATTAGTACACCAAGCTTTCCTTTCTCCAGGCTCATGTCAGAACTCATCCTTAAGAATTCCCCGATATCCTTTTGCTTTTCTTTACAACCTTCTAATGTTAAGTCTTTGGTAAATACGTCCATGTATGTGGCAGAGTGAAGTGTAAACTATCCTATAGAATCTTAAAAAGGTGTTCTTAACCTGCAGTGTTGATTTACTATATCAATGTATAAGGGCAAAACTCTTCTGGTAATTTCCTTTTGTTTGTTTGTTTGTTTGTTTTCCAAGCTTTGCTTTGCTTTATTTCACTACATTAAGTAAGTTGTAAGGCAAAACAGGAACCTGTAATTCATTAAGATCAAGGAATGCCTCTCATTCCTGATTATTTCCTTTTGTAAAGCCCAAAAAAGTAGGTGGTGTATAATCACACACTGAATGCAGAAAGTACTCGATACACATTGCTACTTAATGCATTAGCAAATGAAGTACTTTCAAGTAAAAATCAAGGTAAGATTGTTACTTAAGAGACAACATGAATGAAACAGAATAAATTAAATGCTAGAAATGTATTTCAACCATATATTGCTGCCTAACAAACCACCACAAAATGTGGTTTAAAACAACAAATTTATTTAGTCCCAATTCTACAATTTGGGCTAGGTGTTCATTTGGGCAATTCTTCTGCTAATCTTTTCCAGGGTCATTCAAGTGAACAAAGGCATCTGGTGGTTGAACTGTCAATCACATTTCTGATGATTGCTGCTGGCTCTCAGCTGGTCCCTCTCAAATGCATTACCAGCAATGACTCAACTCTGCTCCATGAGGCTCTTCATCTTACGGTAGGCAAGACGTCACATGATGGTAGAAGCTTTCCAAAAGGGCATGGGGGAAACTACAAGCTCTGTTGAGAACCAGGATCAGATGTGATTTTTCCCATATTCAATTGCTCAAAGCAAGTCATAAATGAGTCCAGATTCCAGAGGTGGGAAAATAGACTCTGTCTTTTTTTTTTTTTTTAAGATTTTATTTATTTATCTGACAGAGAGAGAGCACAAGTAGGCAGAGAGGCAGGTAGAGAGAGAGGAGGAAGCAGGCTCCCCGCCGAGCAGAGAGCCCGACGCGGGGCCCGATCCCAGGACCCTGAGATCACGACCCCAGCCGAAGGCAGAGGCCCAACCCACCAAGCCACCCATGCACCCCTAGACTCTATCTTTTCACTGGAGAAGTGGTTAAGTCACATTGCAAAGGAACATGCATAGAGAGGTAAAGAAAATTAGTGTAGAAATCATCATGGGCAATCTAGTACAGAACTGATTAGAATTTCATCCTCAGATTTATAAGGATAACATGCCTAAAAATCAGAAATAGAATAATGACACACAAACTCACACACAAACTGCTCTGCCAAATTTAGAAAGCTAGCTAGTCCTTAGAGTCATCATTTCTTTTTATTTCATACTCAAAGAGAGAGTGCAGACTAATGTTGTCCAAACATCTTGAGTCCAAATTTCACTTCTGAAGTACATGTTTGGTGACATGGCATGGATTTCCGTAGGTTGGATCACTCAGCATTTTCAAAGATCAAGTTTCAAATGAAGAATCCGAATTATTTTTTTAATTTTTTTTTTATTTTATAAACATATAATGTATTTTCAGCCTCAGGGGTACAGGTCTGTGAATCGCCATGTTTATACACTTCACAGCACTCACCACAGCACACACCCCCGCCCAATGTCCATAACTCCACTACCCTCTCCCAATCCCCCTCCTCCCAGCAACCCTCAGTTTGTTCTGAGAGATTAAGAGTCTCTTATGGTTTGTCTCCCTCCCGATCCCATCTTGTTTCATTTATTCCTTTCCTACCCCCCAAACCCCCTACGTTGCATCTCCACTTCCTCATATCAGGGAGATCATATGATAGTTGTCTTTCTCCGACTGACTTATTTCACTAAGCATAATACCCTCTAGTTCCATCCACGTTGTCACAAATAGAGAGATTTCATTTCTTTTGATGGCTGCATAGTATTCCTATGTATATATATACATATATATATATGTATGTACATATATGTATATATATGTATATATACATACATACCACATCTTCTTTATCTATTCATCTGTTGATGGACATCTAGGTTCTTTCCATAGTTTGGCTATGGTGGACATTGCTGCTATAAACATTCGGGTGCACGTGCCCCTTCGGATCACTACGTTTGTATCATTAGGGTAAATACCCAGTAGTGCAATTGCTGGGTCATAGTGTAGCTCTATTTTCAACTTTTTGAGGAAGCTCCATGCTGTTTTCCAGAGTGGTTTCACCTGCTTGCATTCCCACCAACAGTGTAGGAGCGTTCCCCTTTGTCCACATCCTCGCCAGCATCTGTCATTTCCTGACTTGTTAATTTTTAGCCGTTCTGACTGGTGTGAGGTGGTATCTCATTGTGGTTTTGATTTGTATTTCCCTGATGCCAAGTGATGTGGAGCATTTGTTCATGTGTCCGTTAGCCATCTGGATGTCTTCTTTGCAGAAATGTCTGTTCATGTCCTCTGCCCATTTCTTGATTGGATTATTTGTTCTTTGGGTGTTGAGTCTGCTAAATTCTTTATAGATTTTGGATACTCGCCCTTTATCTGATATGTCATTTCAAATATCTTCTCTCATTCTGTCAGTTGTCTTTTGGTTTTGTTAACTGTTTCCTTTGCTTTGCAAAAGCTATTGATCTTGATGAAATCCCAATAGTACATTTTTGCCCTTGCTTCCCTTGCCTTTGGTGATGTTCCTAGGAAGAAGTTGCTGCGGCTGAGGTCGAAAAGGTTGCTGCCTGTATTCTCCTCAAGGATTTTGATGCATTCCTTTCTCACATTGAGGTCCTTCATCCATTTTGAGTCTATTTTCGTGTGTGGTGTAAGGAAATGGTCCAATTTCATTTTTCTGCATGTGGCTGTCCAAAGGAATCCAGAATTTTTACTAACTATATGAAAGTATCCATCTTTGGGTTTAATGGTCCTTTCTGATGCTAAGAGTTTTTACTTTTTAAAACTGTATGTCAGAGGCAGTTCAATAAATTTGTTCCCTCACCACCAACAGCACCCTCTCTTTCTGAGTTCCTTGCCCTCACTTCCAAAAATAGGTCACTAAACAGAGGACTCAGATCATAAAATATGCTTGTAAATATTTGCAGAATGAAGTCTTAGCACTGTACTAACCTACTTCCACCACTCAGAGAACTTACACTATTTACTCATCAAACTTATTCATGAGTAAAGCCCTCAATCAAGGCCAATCAGCTATTTTTAGAGAATTTTCAACATAGGCTTCTCCATAAAGACAGAAATTACAAAATCTAAAACTTAATTCAGAAAGCATCCTGTCAAGGTGTGTATTTTTGTACTTTTACTCATATCTTGTTTGTGATGGCTTCTTAAGAATCTGACATTACAACCCATTTTCTTGAAGAAGGTTCATTCTGCAGAAAGCTTGAAATAGATAAAACAGACAACTGAAATTTTATTTTATGGCTCTTCCTATATTTCTATATTATTGTAGAATTTTCAGTTTGAACATTGCTTTTTACCCTCACCATCTGGCATCTCTTTTTCCCCAAATCTAGGAATAATCATCTGTTTATAAAATGTTGTCTATTGAGATGGAAAGAATCCAAATTTCAAATTCTGTGTTCATGTCCTAAATATTCTTCCTCTAGAGAGGAAATGTAAAACTTAGACCTCACCTGATCCCATCAGAGCAAGACTGAATCTGAAAAACTAAAATTCTAGCAATGACCTTAAAAAGATACATAAATATAAGGAAGTAGGCCTTTACACACCTCCACCCACACAAAATGACTCCAATCCAGTGTTAATATGATTTATTAAATATTAGCATGTTCTCTGATGCCATGCAGAACATGAGAGAAAATCAATGTGTGGCCCGGGGCATATATCTTCAAATTATGCAGGTGAATCCTACACAGTGATAATATGAGTACAGATTCCTCTCCTATAGAATTGTATTGTGATTTCCTTTGTTAATATCTTTAACAAAATAAGACATTTTTTTCTGGATCTACAGGTTAAATAAATAAGGATAAGAAATAAAGAGGTTTTGTTGTTAAAAAAAAAAAAAAAAAGACAGATAAAAATCCAAAAGCTTTACTGACATTTCTAGAATCAAATGTAGAAGAGTAGGATTAGTTGTGGAATCATCATAGATTCTAACTGGAAGAGTTTACTGTGTTCTGTGACATTCTCGGGTTTTCTCTCTTTGACAAGACGTCAAACCTATTTCCTTTTAAATGAGCAACCTAAGCAAGGTTCCACATTTTTATGGCCTGCAAGTTCTACCATGTTCTGAGCACCCCTGCTACATACCTCAAGAAGGAAATGGAGCCAGCGGCAGCTTCAGAGAATAAGAACCTTTTTAGAATTCATCATGGTAAATGTCTGATGAGAGGAGAGCCAGTGACAGGAAATGCAAAGACTGAGACCCTTCAGCCCTCTCATGACTTCAAATAATTCACACAAAAAAAATCCCTAGGTTTTTTGTTTTTTGTTTTTTGTTCTTTACTTTTAAATACAAAGTAAAAAATGTAGTCCCAAAATGGTAGGGATTGAGGTGACAGTTACATGAAAAAGTGTGTTATTTGCTAACTTCTCATTATATAGAAAATAATCTGTCACATTTTGCACACAATTTGATTTTAAACCAATAGAACACAAACACAAAGGTTATATTTTTTCATTCAATTTTGAATGATTTCTCCCTTATACCCCCATGAAGGGTAATCTATGTGCTGACACTAATGTTTGCGTTGGCTCCCTATTATCCTGCAAAGTAACGTAGGATACAAACCCATTCAGGACACAATCTATAAAAAGTGCTGGACAACATAAGGATGGCTACAATTGTCCACAGTCCATCAGTTTCCATGCCTCTGCCTAATAACAAGAAGTCTTTTTGTCCTCATGCTATTAGGAACACAGCAAAATAATCAGTTTCTTATTATTAGACCCATTATGGCCTTATCTACATGCAATTTACCAAGTAACAGTTACATCAGTAAACTGAAGCTACACACAATTTTTGAGGTCCTTTTCATCTAATCATTGAATGTCTACTACTCTTTATCTTTGATTTGCTGTAGTTTGAATATGATATGCTGAGATGTAGTGTTTTCTTTTATATTTGGTTTTTTTTTTTTCTCATTTATCTTTCTTGATGTTCTCTGAGTTCCTGGATCTGTGGTTTGGTATCTGACATTAATTTAGAGGAAATACTCGGTTTTGTTTTGAATACAAATGTACTTGTTTTGTAACCTTGTAACTTGTTTTGTAACTTCGAATATATGTGTTACTTGTTTTGTAGTTGTTCCATTGTTCTTAGATGTCCTATTTGGGGTTTTTTCCCCAGTCTATTTTTTATTTGCTTTTCAGTTTTAGAGGTTTACAATGAAATATCTTCAAGCTCAAAGACCCCTTTCCCAGCATCCAATCTACTACCAAGCTTAGGAAAGGCATTCTTCATTTCTGTTACAGTGTTTCCAATCTCTCTAGCATTTCTTCCACCCCCACCCCCACCCCAGGATTTCCATCTTCTGATTATAGCATTTGTCTGTTCTTGCTTGTTGTCTACTTTATCCACTAGAGCCCTTAGCACATTAATAATCATACTTGTTTTTAATTCCCATCTCTGCCACATCTGAGTCTAGTTCTGATACTTGCTCTGTCTCTTCAAATTATGGGTTTTTTGGGTTGTTCATTTTGGGTTTGTTGTTGTGGGGGTTTTGCTTTGGTTTGGTTTGGTTTGCCTTTTGGAATGCTTTGTGATCTTTTCTTTATAACTGACTATGAGGTAAATTGGCCTTTAATAATGTGGTGTTGAAACATGAGGGGGGAAGCATTCTACAGTCCCATAATTAGGTCTCAGTCTTAAATTCAGTGAGCCTGTGGCTCTGAACTGTGAACCTCACAAGTGCTTCTTAGGCTCTTTTCCCTTTCTTAGGTAGAACAGGATGGCTACAGCAGAGTGAAAGTATTTTTTTTAGGTAAGTTAGGCACTGATAAAACCCCAACAAACTAGGCTTTGTTTAAATAGGTTCTCCTGAAGGCAGACCTTATTAAGAAGACTAGAAAGTTCTGGCATATTTCAAAATGGTTCATTTTCCCCTTCCCCTGCTGCAAGTTCCTGGAGGTAAAACTCACAAAAATGTGCCCCTCCACTCCCTGCCCTATGACTCAGTCCCCTGGACTTTGTAACTTTCAGACCTATCCACACCAATCCTCCAGCAATTCATCAATTATAGTTCAGGTTTTCCTACACTAACACTGGTTCCCACTGATGTTTCTCTTGAAGATTTCTGCTCCAGTAAGTTCTAATTTTCTATCTTCATCTATTAGTGTCTCCAGTTTTGGAGACAGTGGCTTGTTCTGTCACTTCAGTCCCCTTACGGATATAAGAGTTGTTTATTTTCAGTTTCTTCATCTTTTTGCTTGTTGTTAGGACAGAGTGGCAACTTCCAAGCCTCTAATGTGCAGACCAGCCTACTACACTTTATGAAACAATTTACGTATTTTTTCTCATAAAACCTCACAATATTCTGTTAAGAAGTATTATTAGCCCCATATCAAAGATAAAGAAACCAAAGCTTATGACAGTTATCTTGACCAAGATATCCCAGGTGGTACCCAATGGAGCTTTCATCAAACCCAGGAATGTCTACTACCCAAACTGCTATGCCATGTCTTTGTACCCATCCTTGCCCAGCTTTTCCACTACCCTAGTCTGTCATCATCTTCTGATTTCTTTCTTAAAGTGGTCCATGATTCAATCTTTGGAGCCAGAAAACCTTAAAATAATATAGAGCTACATACAGCTTTTAAGACTTACTGAAATTATTTCAGGCCCAATTTTTTTATATATAAAATGAGGGAAATGGTCATCATAGAGAGACATTTTAAAGATTAGAAACAGAAATAGCAATATATCAATTAAATGGATTCGTATATATCTATGCGCTCTATATATATTCTACCATTTTTTCTATATTCATATATGTGTGTTAAGGGCTAAATATATACATGTTAGACAGTATCTGTTAAACACCACTTATTTACCCCAATCTGTACTATTCCGAACCAGACCACTCACCTCCACCCTTCATGATTTTCTCCAAAGCAAAGTGGTTCTGCCATTACCTACTATAAGTATTTGCCTTACTGAGTTCAATGGCTTTAGGTGAAAAACATATCTTCTAGACTGAGTGCTGACTAGAAGACCATTCTTTCTTTAAAAAAGATAAGTTGCTAACTATCTCTAAAAACCAAAACAGTACCACCCTTCCCAACCCATAGCTGAAGAAGATCATATTATTAACAGTAATACTACATTCAGATAATTGCTGCCTCTTATAAAGCATTTACTATTGACAAACAGAATGTGCTTCATTGAACAAGCATTATCTTGCTGAATTTGTCTAGGCTGCTTATTGACTGATGGAGATTTTGCCATATAATGATTTCATACCTACTACTGCTTGAATTATAATAGAAAATTAAAGAGGAGGGGTAGGAAATAATGAACATTTTAATTCTCAGTAAAGTCTTGGATCCAGAGTTTCAAGCAAGAGATTCTGCTTCTACCCTTTAGTGGACCAGATTCTCCAAACGGCCCTCTTTTTACAAAGTACCATATCTCATCTATATTAGAAGAGACACAAGGTAGATTCTGGCTCCTAAAAAGGCACCCAAATTAAGAAATATGAAACTGTGCTTTGACAACAACCCATGAGAGCTGTTCACAATCAGCCTTCATGACTGAATCCTGCAATTGGTACTGAATGTGTTTGTTGTGTTTTGGACTCACTGATATTCCAGAAAGGGCCTTGGGTTTTAACTCCCCAACAAACTAGCCACCAGTTACTAGATTGCATTTCAGCTGTCTGATGTGACAAACTCAATGATGTGTCACCATATGTCTTGTGCCCTTTTAAAGGCTGTGTGTTTCATAATTTGCCAGAGCCTTTATTTAATATGTTAGTCAAATCATAGTCTTCCTTTACACAAAACTGTGTGATAGTTGGACTTACCATTCTTAATATCTTTGTCAGTTCAAACTGAATTCCTTTGATCTTACTTGATTACAAAAACAAAAACAAAACAAAGCAAACAAAAACCTGTGAAGCCTTAAGCAGAAAGAACATTAAAGTCATTTTTTTTAAGGTTTTTATTTATTTATTTGACAGACAGAGATCACAAGTAGGCAAAGAGGCAGGCAAAGAGAGAGGAAGGGAAGCAGGCTCGCTGGATGCCAGGCTCAATCCCAGGACCCTGGGATCATGACCTGAGCCAAAGGCAGAGGCTTTAACCCACTGAGCCACCCAGGCACCCCTAAAGTCATATTTTTGAGTGAAGGGATATTCCCTCACCCCGGGCTTAAAGAGAAAAACATTGCCTGAAAGGGCAATACACTAAATAATTAGCTCTTTCTAACTAGTTTGAATTTGTTAATCAGATTAAGCAGGACCACTGATGGGGGAGGTGGAGAGGGAAAAGGAAGAGAATGTCACGGCGTATGGCACACTGCCAAGGAAAGATAAAAATGAGGAGTTAAAATGTTAGACCTTTAGATGCAATGGATTAGCAATGTCAAAATAAAGGGAAGCACTAATACAAGATCCACAAAGATAATTCCAAATATTTCAAAATTTTGCCTAAGGCTAATTCTGAAAGACCAGAACATATCTCAGAAAGGTTGTCAACATCATAGGAGAATTTATACTTTATCTCAATGGAAGCTAGTTAAAAAAGGAGGGTTAAGCTTCATTGGAAGGATGTTTTCTTCCTCTAGATCAAATAAATGTTAGAATTTTTTCCAACTTCTTTCTAAACATGTCCTTACTTCCTGCTCAGGAGTCCTAGAGATTTCAGGCTTTAATTCACAGTTGTGAAGTCAATGCAATTTAAAGGAAAACCATACGAGCTATCTTGCTCTTATTAAATTAGTACCATTAAAGAACTGGAAAAAAATGGGGGAAAATTATTAATACCCAACATAAAGGTAAAGAGGTTGAAACAAGTTCTACTTTTGACTATGTTAATAATGCTTGTGGTAGCACAGCCTGTTGCTTTCAAATACAAACACTGAAAGTAGAGAAGGTGGGTACATGTTGAGATCCTAGAATTCTTAAGGGACAATTTGGCTCCTCGGTGATTACACTAACCCCAAATTAAGTATCAGAAGATTCTGTCATATTAGTTTAAATCTTTGCCCAGTTTTACTTTGTTAGAAGAAATAGGCAACTTGTTCTCAAAGTAAACGAGTGATGAAGAAAACAGAAAAATCATATTCCTACTGATTCTTTATCGACTTAAAGACAAACTTCAAATTATAAAAGAAATTATTTTGAGCCATGTTAGAAATCATAATCACTGTCGCATCTCATAATATAAGAAGTGGTTTTAACAACCTAAACCAAAAGCATCGCTGGAAATTTCCTGACCCCTAACTTTAGGAATGTGTTTATTTATTTTAAAAATAGTTGTTGAGTGACTGCAATGTATTTAGCACTCATAAGTCCTGGGTAGAGCAAGGAACAAGAAAGTCTACATTAAAGGATTTTTCTAGTAGGGTGAGGCATGTGTGCTTGTGCGCATACGTGTGTGTGTGTGTGTGTGTGTGTGTGTGTGTAGGAGTGACGGATCATGGACTGTAAATAAATAGACACATGGGGAAAATACCAAATTGTGAAAAGTACTGAGAAGAGAATGACTGAATCACTGGTTGAGATTTGAGGGACAGGGAAATTTAGGCACTATTTACACTGAGGTCTCAAGTGACAAAAGGAGTCAATCAGGCAAAGATTAAGGGGGACAGTTGGCCCATGAGCTTCTAGGTGGAAATGAGGGAGGAGCATCCAGTGTGGCTTTATGGTACTGGCGAAGATAAAGAGTGCTAAGGGAAGGTCCTGGATTAGCTAGGGGCTAAATCGGGAAGGACTCTGTAGTTAAGGTAAGGAATTTGGGTTCATTTAATTATGACAGGAAGTCATGGGGAATTTGAAGTAAAGGCTAAAATAACTTGATATATAATATTAAAACATCACATTGATATGAATTGTTAGCTAAAGCACAACAAACATTTTATGTTAAAGAAAAATGTATGGTAGCTTATCCAAAGCATTCATTCTTTTTTGTTCATTCTCAAGATAGTTGAGTGTCAATCTGAAGACAACCACTGTACTACTTGCTAGAGATACAATGTAAACTAACTCAAACATGGGCTCTTACTCTCATGGAGCTTATTTGTGGAGAAGAAATATAAACATTAATTAAACAGTCACACTAAGGATATATAATGACCATCTGCAGAAGTGCTCTCAAGAAAGGGAACGACATTATATCTACATGTGTAATAAAAGATTCAAATCCAAATAGGAAGTCACTGACAGCTTTATGGGGGCTGTGATCAAAAGAAAGAGTAGGAGTCAACTGATGATATTTACTTTAGGTGCAATGAAAGTTTTAAGCAGGCTTTAAGCAGAGGGATGACATGATTCAATGTGAGTTTAAAAGTGATCATTCAGTCAGGCTTCAGTTGGAGAACAGATTGGAAGGAGAGCAGAATGAATGTGGAGGGAGTACATTAGTAGGTCCACTTAAAACATAATGGTAGCTAAGAACAGAATGAAAGTAATGATGAAGTGAAAAACAGATTTCATGGATATTGAGACGATAAAGGTAATTGGTCTTGGTGACAGATTAGATAGGAATCGTGAGGGATAGGAAGAAGAAAATGACCTGAGCAAGTGGATAAATGGCCATGTCATCTACTGTGAGAAGGAATAGCGAAAGAGGACCAGGTTTAAAAAGAAAGACCATGAATCTGGTCATGTACATCATGAATTGTGGTATCTTTGAAATATCCAAGTGATATGTCAAGTCAGTAGTTGGAAATACTGATATACCAGAGAAGAGCTCTGGGCTAGAGAAATAAATCTGGGCATCACCACAGTAACCAGAGCTGGCAATGTGTTGAAATTTCCTAGCAAGACACTATAAAAAAAAAGGCCTATTTCTTCCCTTTAAGAAACCCCAGGATTTGATGACCCAGTAGAAAGGAACATCTTCCAAAGGAAACCTGATAGTCATCACCAGAGAATGTCAAGTAATGTCAAATGATTATCAAAAATTATGAAAGGTCTGGGAGTTCTCCTTATAACCAACCTAGTAAGCTAGTCTGTTACCATCTTATGAATACCAGAAGAACACACAAGACTCCCAGGCTAGAAACAAAGGATTTTGTTATTTGTAGCAAAAAAGAGTAGTCACAGGAGCAGCGTGATGGCCATACTGGCATCCCATATGCTCTCAGTGTCATGGAGTGATGTGAAGTGCCCATCATGGATGCCGATACCGGCAGTGGGTTGTTTAGAGAAGAGCCAACGCTAAACTTAAAAGATTAGCCACTTTCACAGTTAGATGGAAGCAAGCATGCTCTTTATTTGAAGGAAAATGTTCTCTTATTCCTCAGGGTTGTTTGCTGGAAACACAACCTGAGAATTGTCCCAAGAGTAGTCAGGGACTTATTTTTTTGTCATAGTAAGGAAGAACACATAGCGATGCTCACCACCCACTGGAAATTGTATCTTCCAATAATGATCTGAAAAGGCAAACAAATTAAGGCCAGAAAAAGATCTCAAAAAGATTTAACAAAATGGAGATCATCATTAACTTGATCAGGAGCAAAGGTGAAAACATATTATCGTGAAGTAAATGTGGGGTGTGGAAATGTAGATCACAAACACAAAGGAGTTTTTTTTAAAGAAGTTCAACTCTAAGAACATAAAAATAGGAATGAAAGTTTGAGGTGGTATACTAAAATGAGAGATGTTTTTGTTATAAGTCTGGTATTGAGTAAGGCTGAGGGAAATAATCAAATGAAATGTTCAAACATCAGAATGTAAGATGATATTAAGTTTTCATTAATCTTGTTTAAGATATTGCTATCAGTTGAATTGTGTCCACCCCCCAAAAAATATTAAAGATCTTACTTTAGTACTTCTGCACGTGACCTTATATGGCAATAGGGTTTTCAAAGAAGATCTAGTTAAAATGAAGTCATAGTCCCATATGACCTGTCATAAGCATGAAAAGAGGAACTTGTGGCACACTCATAGAGGAAGGAGGATGCGAAGACATAGGGGAAATGTCGTCTATAAGCAGAGGAAACCCCTCTGAGGCCACAAGATTAGGGCGGAGGCATGGAACAAATTCTCCTTCACAGCCCTCAGAAGAAATTAACTTTACCTGCATCCTGATTTAAGACTTCTAGCTTCCAGGACTTTGAGAGAATAAATTTCTATTGTTTAAGCAGCCCAATTTGTGGTACTTTGTTATAGTAGTCCTTGGAAACTAATATAGACATCATTTTCAGAAAGACTGAATTCTGATTATAAGGAACAAAAAGCAAAGATAAAACTTTCTGAAAACTTTATTACACTGCATTTCAGTAGGATAATGGTCATAGTATATGTCCTTTTTAAGTGTATCATGTTGAGAGAACTACTGAGATAATCATTCTTAGATAAATCTCAAAAAAGGAAGTAAAAGAAGAAGGAACAAAAAAAGTCCTGTGGAAATATTCCCACCACAAAATAAAAATTCCAGTGTAAGTTAGTTTAATTCTTAGATATGCAATTATCAAACACTCTGCATAATTTTTTTTAATGGAGAATATAATTTCTGTTAAGTTTACCTGGATGTTTAAGTTTACCTGTACTTTAGGATGGTTTGGGAATCGGCTTTCTGAAATAGTCTAAGCCAGTTTGTAGGAACAGGAAGCTTCAGCAATGACTCCTCCAGACTTGAACAGAATGACCTAACCACTATGGTTTTATGTTTCCTCATGTTCACATAAAGAACTAGATTAGATTACCTCCCAGAATTATTATAGGAATTATCTCAAAAGCATATGTTTTCAGGATAAGTACCTTCTCCTGTACAAATTGAACATGTAGCAGGCCTTCTTGCTGCTGAAATAATTCTTGATTACTTACCAATAACCTCTATTCTGATATGTGATTCTTAACGATTTTGAGACAGATGTCAAGAATTTTCTCTTTTTCTTAATTTATATTTTTCTCCTACTCCAGTTTTCCTCAGTATGACTTTCTGAGGTCTGCGTAAGACTCCATCTGGGCTCTCTTTAATTCTTTCAGAGAATGCTCACTACTCAGAGGGCTCCAGCTACAGCGAGTTACAGGAAGCACACATCTGCACCTACAGCTAGACAAGGGCTCTCCAGTCAGCAAATTATGGTCAGCCTTCTGCAAGTTTAATATAGCTCCATTTCTACAGTCTCTGGCACTAAAACATTCTGTATATCTTAACAATATTATTATTATTTCTTTGAAGAAGTGAAAATACCTCATACTTCCTCTCATGAAACCGTCTTGGGGATGGTTCCACTTAGCTTTCCCAATGCCCACATATATCACATGAGCTTCTACTTGTAGCAGAACTGAGACATAAGCTAAAGACTCTGACCATGTGATCAGAGAAATATTCCAGCAAAACCACAGGTAAAGAGAATACTCATGGACAGCCCAGAGGAGTATCTACCCACTTGAACAAATGGAGAAAGAAAACTTGTCCAAGCTGTTGAAGTCATTTCAAATTACTGCCAATTCCTTGGAATGCCAATTCGTCATCACTGCAGTGATGAAAACAAAATCAAACATTCATAGGATATTTCACAATTACCTATCTTGGTCCCCTAGCTTTTTGGAAAAACATTCCAGAGTGGGCAATGAAGGCTAAACTCTCACCGTGCAGGTGAATGCTTATCAAATAAAAAAATGATTCAATCATCTGAAAAAAAAATCTTCTTACAAAAAAGCAAAATAGCAAGCATACCAGCCTAGTCTTGCACACTAGCTATGTGCACAACATAACTTCAAAATAGCCTCTGGTTATAATAGTTCTGGAAAAATGTTGTGGTGTTTTTAAGACAGAGAAAATATGAAAAGTCCATTTATTTATAAAAATAAACCCATCTTAACTTTTCATTTATACAAGTATGCTTTTGTAAAGTGGTTTGCCCTTCAAAAATATAGCTTTCATTTAAGAATTCTATAATATCAAGATCCTAAGACTTAGTTTATCTTTATTAATAATTATCATCATTACTATTATTATTTAAAAGCTATTTGGAGTATTAACAACTAAGGATGTAATATACACATATGCACCCTTTGGCATAATTGTATATTCTATACTAAATTGTTTTAATTACATTATTTGGGTATAAATAAAATTCTAGGAATAATCTAAATATTTTTCCCCATATAGCAGTAGTTTGGCTTTGGGGGTAAGGAGGGGGGGTGGCATTCCATATAAAAATAATTAAAATATTTCAGAAAAACTTCACTCAGCTCAGTACCCTAGAGATCACATTCAATATTCTTTCTTAAATGTATTTCTCTATATATTACATTCACCCAGTAACATACTACGTCCATTATCAATTACTTTCCAGTAGCTCGGCATATTCTCAAGAGAATAACATACTATTAAAATTATATAGGATATTTGTTATATTTATTAAAAGGAATGGTTACTTAATGCTCTTTTTAAATGCATGAATTTTACTACCTAATTAGGCTTATTTGTAATATGAATATAATCAGTCTCAAGTATACTGAAAGAATATTTACAATACAATTCTATCATAAATATTTTGAAATCCAACGGAGAAATATCCCAGGGATCTTTTGATAAAAGTACAAATAATATATCTTCCTGGGTTTTTTGTTTTTTGGGGGGTTTTTTTGGTGGGGTGGATGGTGGGTGGTGATCTGCTTCTCACATTGTTTTCATTGATAACTCTATCAAAAGTAAGGAATAAGGACCATTAAAATTAAATATATACTTTCTTAAGCTGTCCATATGAAAAAGAACCAGAGATAACAATCCTCATATGGTATCATGAACACATTCCCTTTGGAATGATTCAGCAATCACTTGGAAATGAAAAAAAAAAAACAAACAGTATTCAAGAGGATGAAGGGACTGGGACAGATTTAAGTGTTATCAAAATAATTAGGAAACTGAAACATAAAAAAGGAAGAAAACATCATAGATGAAAAACATTAGGCCAATGTACAAAGCTTGGGAAAATGTCATCTGGGTCAGGCAAATCTGTATCAGAATATGTACAGTTTGGGGTAGTTTGAAAAAATTTCCAAGGACCAGGAGCAAGTCTAAGGAGCTTTTGATGGAAAATAAACAAAATTATCCTTTTTCTCTTTTTTAAAAAGTATAGATTTATCATTGATTTTACTTTAAATGTTTACACATAAATGCCACTTTGTTTTGTTTTGCTTTGCTTTGTTCTGGACAGTGTCTACTAACTAAACTCTCACCGTGCAGGAGAATGCTTATCAAATAAAAAAAAAAAACTAGAATAATTAAGATTATAATATTGTTCATTTTAACATGCCAGAATTGTGGATTCCAGCTCTCTTTCTATATTTATAGATGTCCCATACATCCCAGCCATGTTGCCAGTACTCAAAATACCTTTAAAATACCTTTCAAGCCTGTAACACAGACTTTTGAGTACCTTGAGTTGTAGACAAACTTTCTTCTGAGGGTATGCTTGATCTTTTTAAACAACTATATAAACATAGTTTATAGTTCAAAACTACTGTAAACAAAATACTTCTTAAAATACTAATAGTCCTCACCATTCCTTCTTCCCTCCTTTTCTCATCTTTGCCTTTTGCCCTTTCAAATACCAAACGAGATGTTCTCCAGTCTGTCTACACTAGAGTGCTTTAAAAAAAAAAAACACTCTTGCCTGCAAAGTACATCTGGGGTGGGGCTCATACACTAGTATTTCTCAAAGTTTCCACAAATGGCTTTGTGCAGCCAATGTTGAGAAAATTGATTTAGACAATTTCTTCTTACTGCCTCAAGGAGACAATATGATAGGACTGACACAGACACACACACAAAATCTTGAGTCCCTTTCTATCTTTGTGCTTCAGAAATCTACATCATTAAGAGAAAGATTTAAAGAGCTGATGCCTCCCCTTGCACTGGAAAAAGACAGGAGATATGAAAGGAAATTTCATACCTTCCCAGGAAGAGAAGACTAAGACAAAAAAGAGAACGTCACAACCAAGGGACAATGTGAGGAGCATAGAGCCATCATCAGGGGACTCTGTAGTCTCCTAAGTCAACCTAGATAGAGGAACCCAGCTCCATGTGTTGGAAACCCTTAATCACCCACACCAAGGATCACATTCCCTGCTTCTTTCCATCACACCTACCGGCAGCCACCTTTTGTAGCACCTTACCCTTCTGGGTGAGTCAGTCTGCGTCTTGAGAGTTTGGGTCTGTCCTCTCTTTCAAACTAAAAGAGAGCTTTCTACTTGTAAATTCCAGAACACTGAATGCAATAGTCTTTTCCTACAGAATGAGTTTGGTCAAAAAGAACCAGTTAGGTCAAAAGGAGGAGAAAGGAAAAAATGAAAATTTCAATTTGGGGAACATATCATGAAGTTTTTCTGTCCCTTTCCATTGATAGTGCGGGCAATAAAATTCTTTATAATTATTTAATGCTTATATTACAACAGGTTATCTCATTTTATAGATGAGAAATACAGAGAGAATAATCAGGAATTATCTTAGTCACAAAGCAAAACAAGCCCTGAACCTATTCTTTAGCCTATGAAAACTCTCCCATTTGGGAACTGAATTTTATGCCATCTGGCTCCAAATCCAGAGCCTGCAATGTCAGGCAGCACTTGGAGGAAACAGCTGCATACAGATCACTCTGCAGCGCTCATAAAAATATATGGTAGTAACATTTTTTTTCTTTTTAAAAATGTTTTATGAGATCCCCCATAGTATCTTTTGCTAGTCTTGCTGTAAAAATAATGTTTATGGTGATTGAATATACTTTCAGTAAATAGCTTCTGTGGCTATCAAATGACTGTTTTTCTTCTGCATTTAATCACCTGGGAGGAAAGAAATGATGGCAAACAGATTTCACTGCCTTAAACAATATTTGTTAAAGAAAGACTTTTGCCCTGGAGCATCTTACTCAGAAAGTAATTTCCTGGTCACTGCTTTGAAGCCATTGCCTTATTATTTAGGATTTTCTTTCTCTCTCTCTCTCTCTGTCTCTCTCTTTTAAAGCATGAATCAGCTCTTTCTTTTTTTTCCCCCTTGTCACGCCTTTATCTACATAGCTCTGAAATGACATCATAACCTCTTACTATCACAGTGAGTGAACAGCATTCCCAATTTGTTTGAGACTAACCAGGCTCAGATATTTCTGAGCTGATGAGGTTGCAAGTATCTTAAGTGTCCAAAGATGTCTCATAGGTTGTAGATTCATGTGGATCTGTGCGGGTCAACTTAATCATTCGGTTTTTGAAATAAAACCTATCCTGAGCAGTCTTAGGAACTTGTTACCCAGAATTAAAATGTGATATATTTGAAATTACTTACTAAGCAAACTAACACTAAAAGCCAAGTAATCCATTTTTCAGTAGATTTAATCTGTAGGGTTTTATGTAGACTTCAGGTAGATTTTACTAGCTCTAGTAATAATATTAACAATAACCATGATAAAACTGCAGCAAATATTTTGTGATTTTATATAAAGTAGATTAAATATTATCACTGAATGACAAAAAATGAGTTATAAAAAAATATTTCTAAGGGAAAAACCAAACATTAGTCGAATGAAATTTAAACTCAATCACAGCTTCCTGAGAAGTAACCTGGCCTTGTAAAGAATGCTGCCAGTATGCAACAATATTTAAATGAAAAGAGAGTATCATTAATCTTTGCATTGGTAATCTTATGGCTATTTGTATATTATCACTATGTTTTTGTACCAATTTCTCTGTAAATATATTCTTGAAATGAATTAAAATACTGCTTAGACAAAAATGAACTCTTGGGATTTCATCAAGATCAAAAACTTTTGCACAGCAAAGGAAATAGTCAACAAAACCAAAAGACATCTGAATGGGAGAAGATATTTGCAAATGACATATCAGATAAAGGGTTAGTATCCAAAATCTATAAAGAACTTCTCAAACTCAACACCCAAAGACCAAACAATCCAATCAAGAAATGGGCAGAGGATATGAACAGACATTTCTGCAAAGAAGACATCCAGATGGCCAACAGACACATGAAAAAGTGCTCAACATCACTCAGCATTAGGGAAATACAAATCAAAACCACAATGAGATACCACCTCACACCAGTCAGAATGGCTAAAATTAACAAGTCAGGAAATGACAGGTGTTGGTGAGAATGAGGAGAAAAGGGAACCCTCCTACACTGTTGGTTCGAATGCAAGCTGGTGCAGCCAATCTGGAAAACAGTATGGAGGTTTCTCAAAAAGTTGAAAGCAGAGCTACCCTATGACCCAGCAACTGCACTACTGGGTATTTACCCCAAAGATACAGACGTAGTGATCCAAAGGAGCACATGCACCTGAATGTTTATAGCAGCAATGTCCACCATAGCCAAACTATGGAAAGAACCTAGATCTCCGTCAACAGATAAACGGATAAAGAAGATGTGGTAGATAGCTACAATGAATACTATGCACTCATTAAAAAAAAACTGAAATCCTGTCATTTGCTACGTGGATGGAACTAGAGGGTATTTTGCTAAATGAAATGAATCAATCAAAAAAAGACAATTATTATATGATCTCTCCGATATGAGGAATTTGAGAGGCAGGGCAGGGGGTTTTGAGGGTAGGGAGGGAAAAAAATGAAACAAGATGGGATCAGGAGGGAGACAAACCATAAGAGACTTTTAATCTCACAAAACAAACTGAGAGTTGCTGGGGTGGGGGGCATGTAAGGATAGGGTGGCTGGGTGATGGACATTGGGGAGGGTATGTGTTATGGTGAGTGTTTGAAATGTGTAAGCCTGATGATTCACAGACCTGTACCCCTGGGGCAAATAATACATTATATGTTAATATAAAAAAAAAAAAAAGAAAAAAGAAATATAGAAAATACTGCCTAGAAAAAAAATTGTAAGAAAATTACCTTATTTTTATAGTAATATTTGTATACACCTGGGTTAAAGAAAAGTTTATAATGATTTTATAGACTGGACGATTTGATCTTGGCTTGTCTTATCTGCTACCCCCCACAAAAATTAGATTCTCAATTTTAGCTCATTTCTTTTTCATCAAAAAATATGGGTTCACTTTTGCTCTTTATGAGTTGGTCCAAAATCATAGCAGAAATCCTAATAATCAATTACTTCAACTTGAGAACATTTATTACTTTTAAGAATACATGTAACAATCCAATACATGTAAGGCAGAGTTGGACGCAGGGTTACAGTGACCTCTGAAGAATGCAGAGATCTTTCCTAGCATTTCATTCTTTTTGCCATGGCTACATGATTTAAGTCTCAACATTCTGCCTTCAGGATACAGCAAAGAGCTGGTTCTCTGTAGTGGTGACCCTAGCAACTCTTGCCAGTTGTATGGCTTTTGCAAAACAATAAGGCTGTACTAAATTGAATCCCCTGCCACATATTCATTGGTGCACTACATTTGCTCCTGTAATCTCTAGCTAGCAAGGAAAGGTGTGAAGGTCACCTGGGCACTGGTCTTTAGGGAGTAAGAAAAGTCAAAAATTAGCCACTGCCATTCACAATATTGATTGGATCACAAATGGACCTGGAAAGTAAGTAGTTAGAATTAACAGGAAATGGGGTTTGGGGAAAATAAAACCTGGTCCTTCTATCTCCTGATAGAGAAACAAGGGGGTCTGAGAACCAGGTCCATTTCTGAAGTTCCAGAAGTATAATTTTTAATGAGGCAAAGAACAGAGTATTTGTGGCTTCACAGTTTTGTTTTTTGTTTTTTGTTTTTGTTTTTGTTTTTTTATTTTGACATCACAGTATTTTTACAATGGCAAATGCCAAACATAAGTGTTTGAAACAGACATTCTTGACATTATACTGATATCAGTTTTAAAAAGATACTTATTAGTCAAGTTACTGACAAATCTATTTTAATACAAAATAAAACTGAGACTTTAAAAGGCTGCTGTGTTTATACATCATAATCAACATTATTTATTTAGTTCCAAAATAATTCCTTGCGAAGGCAACACAATGCCAATTATCAATCTGTTCCCAAGTCAGTGTTTCAGTATCCAAAGTATACTTTAGGTGAGAGCCAGTATTTTTGTAAGAATGTGTTTTCAAGCTTTACTTAAGAATGATGATTCTGTTATAGTTTTTGGCATATTAATATTAATATCTACTAAAAGTAAAGGTATGAGCAAAGGCTAGTCATTAAAAGACTACACAGATCATGGTTGAAAGCAGCCCAGAATTGATACACTGACATATTACCAATACAAATAGGGGCAAGTATGCTACGAAACACACAAATTAGTTCTATTTTTCATTTCCACACTAACATCTAACTTCTTAGGTAAATCCTGTCCTCTAAGGTTCTCAAACGACATACAGTAGGTATAGGCTTCACATAAGATTAATGGTCATAAATGCATTTTGTAACTAAAAAAAGAATTTGTGTAGTTTAAAAAAATATGTAAGCTACCAAATACAAATTCCAATTTTGTCATACTTCAGCATACATTAATTTAAAGTAAGGACAACTGGCTCCATACGTTTGCTATTTTTTTCTTTTTAATATTCTACATTAGCCAAGACCACAGACAATGATGTATCCCCATTATCATCTAACCAGTGTGTGTTGTTTGGATAGTTTTGAGGTGAATACAGAATCGAGTTTATTTGAGAGAGAGAGAGTGCGCACACGCATAATGGGGGGTTAGCACAGAGGGAGAAGCAGACTCCGCACGGAGTAGGGAGCCCAACGTGGAGATCTGAGATGGATCATAGGATACTGGATCACAACCTGAGCTGAAAGCAGATGCTTAACCAACTGAGACACGCAGGTGCCCCCAGAAGAGAGCTTAATAAAATTCCTTCAGAAGGGGCGCAGGGGTGGCTTGGTCATTAAGCATCTGCCTTCAGCTCAGGGTCCTGGGATGGAACCCCGCATCCAGCTCCCGGCGCAGCAGGAAGCTTGATTTCCCTTCTCCCACTACCCCTGCTTGTGTTTCCTCTCTCGCTGTCTCTCTCTCTGTCAAATAAATAAAATCTTTTAAAAAAAAATAAATAAAGTCCTTTTCCAAAAATAAGTTCCTACAGGAAAGGGCATTTTTAAATTAGGGATTAGGTTATGAATGATTTTATAGCTCACTTTAATTGTCTCAGAGATGTTATAAAAAGTTATGTAAATTTGTAAAGCACTGCTAATTTTCCCTTGCTACTTCTTATCACCATAAAAGTATGTAACGTAAGCAAGGCAGAAAGTATTATCCTTAAACACAGGTGAGTAGATTAAGGTTTACAAAGGTTTAATGACTTGCTTACAGTCTCCAGATTTTTCAGTGCTGTCAAAATTTAAGCCAAATGATACTACTGTAGTAGCATCAACTTGTAAAAATATGACAGGATAGCGGTCTCTACCCTTCCATTGTCCACCAAAAGACTGTCTGGAATTATACACACACACACACACACACACACACATTCTCTTAGGTACAATCATGGATAAACTGACCCAGATTTCCAGACCCACGAAAGTATCTTAACGCATAACTAAGAGCTTATCATGAACCAGAAGTTCTATCAATGTCCTCAAAACGATTATGCTCTAATAAACTATTAAAATACAAAAAAGTACTTAGAGAACCTAAAAAGATGAAGAGAATTATTAAAATAATTTTGGTGTGAGCTTTTCATAACTCATGTGCCCCTCTTCTCACACTTAACTTTCTACATTTAAAAATCCTCTGGCTACTTGGCCACCTCACAGACCAAAAAATTTTGTTCTATACAGAACAACAACAACAACAACAAAAATTGTTCTATACAGAACAAATTCTCTGAAACAACCAGAACAAGCTTGTTCAGCCAAATAAAAAGAGAGTGATAAAAACAGGTTCTTCTTCCTGACAAAACCTGAAGTATCTAATTGCTGGTATTCTACAAGATACAAAGGTGTAAGAGGAAGAGATAAGAACACAGAATAAGAAAGGTTCCTCTGTGAGAGGAAACAAAATTATAAAAACAAAACAAAACTGAAAACCTTAATATCTAACTATCCCTCAGCATCATCCCTCAGTACCAACGTCCTCATCAAGGCAGAATAGTTACTATTTTACCTGGATTGGATTACCTATCCCTGCCCCCGTGCCTTTCTCTCTCATCATTTTCCTTGATTAGAATATCATCATGGTGATCTCTAGGGATAGATACTATGAAGCAGATATGCTGCTGATCCTTTAACCCACACCATGGTAGACACAATGAAACATTCCTCTCTCTGCATTCTTACCCAGGCTGATAAAATAGCATGAAAAACACTGGAACATTTCCATTTGTATATAAACCATCTTGAGAATAATAGGGGTGAAATGCTCCTTTTCTTCAAATGCCTTGTTTGTTCCTTCTTGTAGCAGAGGAATTCCTTGGTGACGTTCAGTTAATAGACACAGCTCAGCCATGACACCACATGTTCACTCTTGCTCTGCCTCCAGAATTGACCTGCCTGCAAGGGGCATACACTCCTTTTCTATTGTTAATAAAAATTTTCTCTATTTTTTTTTTTTCCTACTCGCGTTCTCTCTCTGGATTTCTCAATCGTACCTCAATAGGTTGTGAAGAAGCCTGAGATTCTCCACGCAACTGGCTAGAAAAGGATCTGTTCTGTCCACTCACACCTCTCCATAGTCAAGTTTCAAGGCTTAATTTTTAACAGAAATTCCTATGATAGCTTCAAATAAGACATACATTCTGCATTCCAATTTTGCTAAAAATAAAGGTCATGTTTGTTTGTTTTTTTAACAATTTTATTTATTTATTTGAGAGAGAGAGTGAGTGGGAGAGGGTGGGAGAGAGAAAGAGAGAGAGAGAGGAGCAGGGGGTGGGGCAGATGGAGAGAGAGAAGCAGACTCCCCACAGAGCACAGATCCTAACCTGGGGCTCAATCCTAAGACTCTAGGATCATGACCTGAGCCAAAGACAGATGCTTAACCGACTGAGCCACCCAGGTGCCCCAAAGGTGATAATTTTGTATACTGATTGAATTAGTCTTACAATGTCTAACATTGGTCTAGGAAGCCACTACCTATTAATTAGAATTCTCTCACTCCAGTTAAAATCTATTTGTCAATTCTAGTCTAGGGCATACTTTTCCTTGGAAGACCAGCTTATTTCTACCTTTTTAATGAAACTTCCCCCCAATTACTTCAATTTGTTTTAACCTCTCATTACTAAATTCCAATGACCCTCATTGACTCTACCACTTATTTAGTACTTAGCACATCCTAACTCATTATGTGAGCTATATTTTTAAATGTATCATCTCATTCTTTAAATGAATCATAAGCCCACTCAAGGGAAGCCCCCTCTGTTTCTCATGCTCTTTATACCTCTGGAGTCTGATATTCAATGGTCAATTAATACTCCCTGATATTAATGATGAGATTCTAAGGAAATTACTATGACTGACAATGGCAATAAGTCATTTGTGGACTGAATTACCCTTGACCCATCATCTTATGCACATCAGCCTGAACTTCCAACCTTCTGGACAGATTAAGTAAAACAACATAAGGAAGGTTTCTTTAGAGAGCCTCAATTGCAAGGGTAGTTAGCAGCTGACTTTGTCTAAAATGGAAGAAGCAAATCTATTTTCCTAAATATTTTTTAGGAATATTTGGTTGGTTAAGTGTCTGATTCAGTTGGTTAAGTGTCTGATTCTTGGTTTTGGCTCAGGTTACGATCCGAGGGTCCTGGGGTTGAGCCCCACGTCCGGCTCCACGCTCAGTGCAAGTTTGCTTGTCCCTCTTCCTCTGCTCCTCCTCTCCCCCCCCCCACCCTGTGCTCACTTGTGCTCTCTCAAATAAATAAATAAAATCTTTTCTTAAGATTTAGAAAAGAAAATCTTTTCTTAAGATCTGTGCTCTGCGGGGAGTCTGCTTCTCTCTCTCCCTCTGCCCCTCCCCCTGCTCCTCTCTCTCTCTCTCTTTCTCTCTCCCACCCTCTCCCACTCACTCTCTCTCTTAAATAAATAAATAAAATTGTTTAAAAAAAAACCCATGACCTTTATTTTTAGCAAAATTGGAATGCAGAATGTATCTTTTCTTAAGATTTTATTTATTTATGAGCAAGAGAGAGAGAACATGAGTGGGGTAAGGGACAGGAAAAGGAGACTCCCTGCTGAGCAGAAACCCTGATGCAGGTTTCGATCCCAGGACCCTGAGATCATGATCTGAGCCTAAGGCAGATGCTTAACCAACTGAGCACCCAGGCACCCCTAAGTAAAATCTTAAAAAAAAAAAAAAATTTTGACTTGTATTCTGTCATCTCTCACAAATACTAAGGAATATGGTTTCCAGAGTATATGGACATTAAAGACAGGGAAAAAAAACTTGATAAAAAGTGACTGTATAGTTCTGAAATCTCTATGCAATATTGTTCTATGTTTGGGTAAAATTGTAAAGGAATATAAAAGTAGAACTTGATACAAGCTACATATATCCAAATGAAAACTTTTCTGATGACCTCAAGCAAAATGTCATTTCAACTCAGATGGTCATTGAACTTGCCAATTCTCCCACTGATTTACTATATAATTTAGAGCAAGGCTTTCTACCTTGAGTTGATTCCTGTTATCTAGCTGTAACATGAAAATATTAATGCTTACTATTTGCCAGATTTTATGAAAATGATATGGAGCTCAGATTTCTTTTAGGAAGACTTTGTACTCTTCAAAAGAAAGATGTTTAAATAATTACAAATCTTTGCTTTCAACTGAAAGATGAACAGGATAATACTACCTATGAGCGACTAATTTGTAAGATAACTGGTCAATGGATTTACGTGTTTTAGAAATTTAAAAATTAAGTAAATAGGTTTTATCATTGTCATAATTTCTTCCTTAGTGGGTGTCTTTGTAATTAAGTCTATTGAATTCATTTGAACCCTTTTGTAGGTTTCCATGGAAGAGAGGATTTATCCTGTAACTTGCTATGGAACAGGATAAGAGAAATTTGTGTCATAAAAGCATAATAGGGTGCATTTTTACAGAATTTTTTTTTTTACAGACAGAACATGTTTCTGCATCTAGAATCTAGATAATTTTTAATATGCAAAGTCAGCAGCAAACAAAGGAAGTAAGGATAGTTACCCACCATGCATCACCTTTGGTATATTTAACTTGTATATTTACCCTTCCCTGAGTGACATGAATTCTTCTTGTGCAAACATTTAATAAATACTGTCCAAGGTTAACTCTAAAGCTCATAAGCCAGCAGAATGAACTCACATAATTTTGCTCCTAAAATGAGCCACATGTTAATGTGATATCAGAGGGGGAAAACAAGCAAACAAAAAATAAAATCCTTAAGCACTAAATGAAAAATTTCAGAAACTTTCCCCCCACCCCAGGTCTCTACAACCTAAATGTTCTCAGAACATGAGCATATGGACCCATAGAAACATTAACAGAATGGAGAAAGCTTCTACCCTTTAAAATTGTATCAGAAAAGTCAAAGGACTTAGAATCAAATCAAGGACATTTGTAGTAAGCTCTTAAGAAACTTAATAAGTTTCTTATTCATGGATTCTTGAACTACTTGAATCTGAGCATTCACCTCCTTCTGAAGTGTTATCTTGAGCCCCTTTGCCCCCTTTTTTAGTAGCTATTAAATTAATCCCTGACCATTAATCTTCCTAACTCATCCTCATCCTTTTTAATGAAAACAAAAGGTGCTAATTTCACTCAAATTGTTCTAGAGTTAAAATGTTTGCAGCCTGTCCTTTGTCCTTCTTCCTTTTCTTCTCTCTTTTTCAATCCAACTATCATTTATGGCTGTAATTTACTTCCATGGAGTACTATGTGTCCAGTACTTGGAATACTCAAATACTAAATCATATATATAGAAAGAGTGTATGTATACAGATAATCACATACATAAATGCAATCATATATGCATATATATTCATGCATGTACATATAACCATGTGTACACCTTCACCTACATATATACACACACATACACAATTATATACAGTCCACAATCACATAAAATACGCAAGCACTTACCTTCTCATAACAGTTACACACATACACAGTAACACAAGCATACAATTACATATTCATATACAACTACACATGTGTATATAATCACACATAATACACATTTTATTCTCCTAAAGTCCTAGGAGTTTGGTTCCTATTATGATTGCCTTCGTTTTTCAAATAAGGTAGTGAAGTACAGAGAGTTGTCAATATTAAACAGCTTGTCAGTGAGGAGGCCTGTATTCAAAATGTAAGCCTCTGATTCCAGAGTCCACATTCTTATTCAAAATGGTATATGGTTTTGCACCAAAAATGTATCTTTAGTATTTAATTCTAATAACCAATTTCCCTGTCACTCCTCTGTGTTTAACTTATAATCACTCATAGTCTGCAGTATTTTTTTAATCATGTTGTTAGTCCCCTATTATGACCTGTCAGATGGCTAATCAGTTTTTTATATAATTTCTTTTGTAAAATACACTTCGCCGAATAGATAAATATTTAGTAAAGGGTATTTTGACCATTGCTACAAATTTATATAAGTGAACAATCATCTCTGAATGTTAAATACTTTCAAATTAATATTTTACTAAATTCTAAATATTGAATGATATCTGTGTATAAGCATATAATCATTCCTTCCATAATATCCCAGTTTTATCATTTCTTTTCCCATTCATTGTATTCTCCCCTCATTTTGAGATCTATCTTTCCTGTATCCTCTTCTGTTCCTTTTATTCAAGTACAGAAATGGGAAACTGATAAGGATTTGTGTCCACTCTGGATCTCTGGATTCTGTCAGGACTGATTGATTAACTGACTAGAAAAACCAGTGAAACCAGTCCCTGGAATATGTGATTCCTTTATTAAACTACAGTTTTAATTGCCTAAGTTGATTCTAGTAATTTTGGTTTCTTTTGTCTTATCTTTTTTTTTTTACAACATGTAAAGATTTTTTAATTGCTGCATCTATCGACATACGTTTTCTTTGGAGCAATGTATTCCCCACAATCCAGGAATATAATACATTTTATCAAATCATTTTACAAAAGGAAAATGGAGACAAAACAAAACACAACACTTTTTATAGAGCACTTTACCTCTCTAGCAATATAGTAAAAATGGCAACATTAGGTTGTTAAAAACAAGATCTTATTTATCATTATTATCTTATTTATCAACTTGTTTGTCTCAATTTCACTTATTTGTAAATTTACCAATTGTTATAATATTACACAGGCAATGTCTAGCACAAACAATTATATCCAAAAAAAAAAAAAAAAAAAACCAACTCTCTGCCTATCCATTTGGGAAGGAAAATATGTATTTCATGAGAGCAAGAAGCTGTCAGATAACCAATTTGTAAACCTAGAGAACTTTTTTTTTAAATGAAAAAGCATGAATTCATGCTCAGTTTAAACTGGCCCTCAGAAATTTATAATTCTGTAAAAATAGACAATAGCACAAGTAATATTATTCAGCTTACTCTCCAGTCCTCTTTGTCAAGCCCCATTTTACAGACCAAGAAATCAATGTGCAGAAAAATGTATATCACTTGTTAATTTTTTTAATAATTTTTCTTTTTTTTTAAAAATATTTTATTTTTTTATTTGAGAGAGGGAGAGAGAGAGAGCATGAGAGGAGAGACGTCAGCAGGAGAAGCAGACTCCCTGCTCAGCAGGGAGCCGGATGCGGGACTCGATCCAGGGACTCCAGGATCATGACCTCAGCCGAAGGCAGTTGCTTAACCAACTGAGCCACCCTAGGCACTCTCACTTGTTAATTTTTTAAGAAGTAGTCATGTATCCCAAATTCCTTGTCATTCTAGAACAAATTTTTTCCATGCTTTTTACAAAGCAAAGCTTGCCTTAAAATCATTCACAAGACCCACTTTCTTTTAAAAAAAAGAATCTCTGTATATTTTATTACAAATAATTTTATATATGTATTTATACACACATATGTATCTAGATAGATAGATATTATATTCAAACTACAAAATCTTTAGAAAAAACTAGCTACTCACAGAAACATCAACAACAACCTCACTATAAATCCCAAGGTAAATCATTAATTCGAGACATTAATTTACCCACAATAAATGTATCTTACTGAGTGCACACTACAATTTTAACTATTCTTCTAATTAATACATATTTTCCTTTAAACGATAATGCATATAAGTGCCGGAATATAATACCCTTTTTCAAACTGTTTTACCAAAATACATGGAAACAAAACAATTCAAAATATTTCATAGAGACATTTACCTCTTTAGCAAAGTAGCAGTTGTCTTTAGTGTAAAAAAAATGTCTACAATGGGCTGCTTAATAAAAAGAAAAACCTTGTTTAAGAAGTTGTGTCATGGAAAACACTCAAGTTTCTAAGCTTGATGGAAATTCTCATTTATTCTTGTGCAAATGATATTCTGTGCTGCCACTCTTCTTTGGTATTTTGGGTGTTTTCCCCCACGTCAGTCCAGGTGACAACTGGTTAGGAAATATTTTCTTAGCAAGCATCTTTCTAGTTTAGGAAATTACATATCCTCTGTAGCTGAGGTCAGGAACTTAAACTCTTTCATAAAGGAAAAACCACTCTTAGGGTCACATAGGAGGGATTCCGATAAATTTAGTGATAGAAAAACTAAACTCGTATTTTGATACTGTTTTTAAATTTTTTAGTATTGCTTGAAATTTATGCTTGTCACACAGCTGGGCTTGGCAGAGTACTAAGGAGGTATACATTATTTCATTCCAACACTTCTTTTAAAAATGTTTATTTTTTGTTAATAAAATTAATGCTATTCTTACAGTAAAAAACTGAAATTACCAAAAAACAGAGGAATAGAATAAAATTATCCATCTTCCCACATTTAAGAAGTTTTGTATTATCCTTTAAATGGATTTCTTTCAGTCTGCATATGACACAATATACCTTCTGAAAGAGAAACAATGCAAAGGAAGGAGATTAAGAAAAAGACCAAAAAGAAAAATAATTATGAAACTACAGCAAGCTTCTCTATGTATGTTATTTGGGCACTTGAATCCTGACATCAATAAAATACATTTTAGTCATTAATTTCAACTGTGTTCTTCATCAGACTTTTGAAAGATTTTTGGAAGAAAAGGTGGTAGGAAACGGAGAAACTTTTAAAAGTCAAGAAAAAGGAAGTTAAAGAAAATGACATTATGAAACCAGGATAGTCCACAAAATAATCAACCTCCAGATTTTTTTTAAAATGACATTATTTATCCTGTAGTAATCATTATGATTTAAGTTTAAAGAACTTCTTTCCATTTACAACGTAAATCCAGTTTTCTCTTGATGCCAATAATTTCCAAAGTATTCACTGCATAATGGCTAACAGGAAAATCTAGAGTGATGTTTCGTCAGACTGAAATATCCAGGTGCTAAATTATTCAAGTGACATGAATATATCTGAAATTTAGTTCACTATTGGCTTTTTAACAAGAGGCTTCTACTTTATATGTATTTTGGAATCATTCCATTAATTTTAATCAAAGGGATATTCAATTATCAGTGACACTCCACTGCACGTCCCCACACTAAGCAATGGAAGAGAGGAGCAAGGAAGGTGTAAAATATATGTCAAGAGTCTGGCCCACAGGAACTGGAATTTAGTGTGTGTTCAGTAAATTTAGTTATTTCCTTTCTTTCACAAAATACGTTTGCATTCTGCGGACAAGGCCTGTCTTTTCTTGTCTGCTGCTCTATCCTCTTCACCTAGCCCAATGCCTGGCACAAAGAGGTAAATACATATATGTGAATGAATCAAGTAAACAAGAGAGCCTCCTAGGGATTTAGCTGTATAAAACTCCATTTTTTAAAGTCTTTTTCGTGTACCTCCAAAATTTTGAGAATTTGTATTCTGTTGCTTAATAATTTGGTACTTGCTTTTTAAACAAAAATATTTAAAGTATGGCAGTAAAATAAATTGTCTAGGGAAATGTGCCATGTTTGCACTAACTTTTCAGGGACCCCAGAACACCATCACATGCATCTGTGCAGATATGCCCCAAATTGAAGAATATCTCACAGAATTGTAATGGCGTTAATGAAAAGATCATTACTTGCTAACTTCTACATAATGCCAAGATAATCCAATTTTTAAAAGATTTTATTTATTATTTGAGAGAGAGAGATTGAGAGAGAGCGAGTAAGCATGGCAGGGGGAGGGTCAGAGGGAGAAGTAGACTCCCTGGAGAGCAGGGAGCCTGATGTGGGACTATCCTGGGACTCCAGGTTCATGACCTGAGCCAAAGGTGGTCGAGTAATCAACCGAGCCACCCAAGTGCCTGACAATCCCAGTTTAAAAAAAAAAAAAAAAAAAAAAAAAAAGCCTATCTTTGTTATTTAATGGGAAATGACTTTTTAAAGGATCTACAGATATTGATTAACCCAAAATGAATATAGGATCTTGAATAATAAAATACAAATTTTATCATATTTTGAAGGCCAATCTTCACTCTGAGAGTTGTCCGCATGGAAACACTGACAAGTTGCCTCCAATGCCCAGTAAAAACCTGAAGCTCACTTTTATAAATTTGAAGACCTACCACAGTTTATTCTCAGGCAATCTATGACACTACTGCATTCACCTACTAATTTTACAGCAGAAAAAACAACCCATTAAAACCATTATTTCAATGAGTTTTGATTGAAAAACTCTCCTTCCTGCCATAAGCAGCAGTAGATTCTAGATGAGGTAGAAAATTTTTTTAACACTAAGTCAAGCCAGTTTTTATCAAGGAAAAAAGGTAATGTATACTTGGGGAAAATCCATCTACCATATTAGAGTGATCTTCTAAATCTCAGTATTAGTCATCTCATATCCTTAAAACCCCTTTATCTAACAAGTAAGTCCAAGCCTGTGAAATATGTCCGGATAGAGTATGGGAGTATGGATAACAAAGAGCGGACTACGAAAGATTCCAAGTAGACATTTTCTTTTTCTCATGTACCATGAAGTCCGAAGGTGAGGGAAGGAAAGGTAGAATGGCTCCAAAATGCTGGCCTGGATTAAAGGTTCTTTCCATCTACTCATGTGAATCTTCTGTCCTCAAAATTCTTGTGCTGTGACTACAAGACTGCTACACTGCCTTGTCACTGCACCCAATAGCCCATGCAGGAAAGACTGGTAAGGAAATTTCCATGCGGCCCAGATACCTTTCTTGGTCCATTCATTTCCCCACTACTAACCAACAAGGACTAGTTCATAGGTTCTCCTCTACTTAAGCCTCCATGACTCCATAGCACATCTTCACTTTCAGATCATGATATTTCCCTGAGGAACCTGAAGCAAGCAACAGAAAATCTTGATAAGCTTCCATCACCATATCGTCTCACTTACCTTTAAGAATAGGTAATTTCCCAAACTTTCTCTTGTATACAACATCTCATTCCATGTCATCCACCACAGAACATTACTCACTGACTCTATTTCCAGTCAACAAATCAACACGCTCTGTCATTGTTTCATCTTAGGTAAAAACAAACAAAACCTCTCAAGCCTACATACCCCTTTAATAGCACAATTCCTAGAAACAATGACTTAGGTATGAAAACTGTTTTTAATAGTAAGAAAGTAAGAAACTTTCTCTTGACCACAACTAAACCAGATTTAATTTCCACCACTCCATGAGAACATCTCTTGCCAAGCTAACCAACGATCACATCATCAAACCTAATGGGTCATTTTCAGTTCTCTTTCTAGCGTATAGTATAGTATAGTATCGTATAGTATAGTATAGTATCCATTTGAAATAGTTGATCTCTATTGTCTTTGAAACTTTCCCCACTTGACCTCCAGAACATCCCCTCGGCCTAGTTTTCTTCCTACCTCACTGGCTGTTTCTTCTAAATCCCCTCTGCTAATTCTCCTCCCCAGCCTGAACTCGTGACATGGGAAAACCCCAGGACTTAGCGTTGTATCTCTTCTCTTCTCCTCTATACTTACATGCAGTCTTTTGACAACCTTTTGCTGTCTCAATGCTTTAAAACTGTCTTTATGCTGACACCATCCAGATAAATATCTCCAGTCAAGATTTCTCCGCTGCCTAAATCCAAATGTCATTTTGACAGCTCTATGTGAATGTTAATAGGCCACCAATATTTTAAAGGTCTGAAACCAAATCCCTGACTTCTGCACCTTAGAAAAATAAATAACAAAAACAGAACAATGACAAAAACCCTATTTTCCCAAATCTTTTGCATCTGGGTTTCTCAATTAATAGTCATAACATCCTACACTAGCTTAGAACAAGTTCTCAGAGCTTTCTTCAAATCCTATTTTTTTTTTATCCCCTATATACCATCTTTCAGTAAATTCCCTACCTTCAAAACACAACATACCAAGACTCTGACTACTTCCCTCCACCTTCCCTACTCCCACGCTGGTCTGATTCCCTAACATTTCTCACCTGG
Source organism: Meles meles (assembly GCF_922984935.1). Taxonomy (NCBI): domain Eukaryota; kingdom Metazoa; phylum Chordata; class Mammalia; order Carnivora; family Mustelidae; genus Meles; species Meles meles. Next base: position 110,127,143 of record NC_060069.1, on the reverse strand, counting down.
AGACTCTATTCACCTCATAACTTGCCCCTCTGCCAATAGCTTTGATCCCTTACAATCTACTACCAACAAGACAGCCAGAGACATCTTGTAAAGAGGACGTAAGGGCTTGTCATTTCTCTGATCAAAATTTCCAATGGCTTCCAAACTGATGCAGAGTGAAATGCCTACAGTATTCTGGAGCATGTACCCTCTGAATTCTCATCTGACCTTCCTTCCCACTCTTTTTGCTTTTTCTTGAACACACTAGACACATCCTGACTCAGGGTATCAGTACTCCCTGTTCCTTTTGCCTTGAATTTCCTCTTCTCCAAAACCAAAACGGAGTGCTTCCTCACTGATAAATTTTTGCTCCAATAATGAGACTCTCTATAACCAACCTATCTAAAAGTAAAATGTTTTTCCTACTTGTTTTTTCCCACATAGTACTTATCATTGTGTAACATACTACATATTTTACATGTTTGTTGTTGTTGTTGTTGTGATGAATGTCTTCCTTTTCTCCCATTAGAATTAAGCTCATCCAGATAACAGATTTTATCTGTTTTGTTTTGTTTTTCTCTACTACTGTATCTCCAGTGCCTAGAACAGTGCCTGGCTTAGAACAGATACTAATAAATATTTGTTCAAATAAATAAAATACATGCATAACATGGCCACCCCCAGAAGTCTTAAGAATGCATGTTTCAGGGGGCACATCATTGCTGTGAGGGAAATAGGTTGAAATGGATGTTGTGTAAGCAGCCAACAGAGTCTTCCATACACAGTGTTCTCAGAAATGGCCTGAGCCTCCTCTTCCCCTACCTACACAATAGATTTAGAGGCATCAGGCAACTTGCCTTCTTTCAGAGTAAAATGTAGTGGGGTTTTTTTTAATATATATATTTCTGAACTTTTGCTCTAATTCTTTTTTGTTGTTGAAATTCCCTCTCCATATCTCTACCTAGAGAAATCATTTACCTTGTCTAACATTCTCTACTTCCTTTTCAGAAGAACTCATATTCAAATATGAAGATCCAGTTCAAGTATCACTTCCTCTAGACAGTCTGCCCATTCCCTCTGTGGGTTTTTATAAAATATTAATATACATGATTCTGTTATTGTATCCACAGTGCTATAACTGTTATTTCTGACTTCTTAACTATAAGTTGGTAAGCTCCATAAATAAAAGAACTGCTTTTTATTAATTTCTTAATTTTTATTACACCACTTTTTTCTAACTATTTTCCCAAAATAAAAGGATACATTTGAATTTTAAAAGAATAAATTATTTTAACGATTGTATTTATTTATCTGACAGAGAGAGCATAAACAGGCAGAGTGGCAGGCAGAGGGAGAAGGAGAAGCAGGCTCTCCACTGAGCAGGGAGCACGATGAGGGGCTTGATCCCAAGAACCTGGGATCATGACCTGAGCCAAAGGCAGGTGCTTAACCAGCTAAGCCACCCAGGCATCCCAAAAGAGTAATTTTTTTAAAAAAAAGTTTATTAGATTAATCTATGTCTAATACAGAGTTTGAATTTAGATTTCTCTTTTCGGGGTTAAGGCTTTAAAGTTAGAAGAAAATAATTTTTTTTATTTGTCTTTGCCCAACATCAAAATTTTTACTTTCTCCCTTGTTGGGTCCTCTCTGTGAGGACCATGTCACTCTCCCCAACCTTGATGTTAATGTCATATTCACCTCCACTGCTGCACTATTTAAATCTCAGGCTCACAGAAAAGACTTAAAAATAATTTGATTCACTAGATTAAACTAAACTAAACTAGGTGGGCTAAACTAGGATGAACAATGTATAGTTTTCAAAGGAACCCTGAGTTTATTGGGGATGGAACTAGTTGTCCCAATACCATTCAACCAGTACAATGCCTGGTACATAGTAATATCCAGTATTTGTTAGATGAATGACCAAATGATTAAGTGAAATAAACATGAAACAAGAAATAGCATTAAGTATATAGGGAAATTCAGCACATGATAACAGTGGCACATGAAGGCAATAGTAATCGGTGGTTGGAATAACTAAGGAAGAACTACAAAAAGAAATGCTGAAGTCAGTCTCATAGCAAACTCATTTAATCCATGAAGGGAATTTTCTTTAAAAAGGTAAAAAAAATTAAAATCTTAAAGTTAGGAGAAAAATAATAATTTGTATTGGCTTGATACATTCTAAAAGAAAAGAAAAAGTAAACAAAGTTAAGTATTTTATTAGAAGGTGATAAATACTACAAAGAAAAATGTAAGAAGGAAAGGGAATTGAAATTACTGGATTATCCCTAGAAGAATAATCAAAAAATGTTAAAGAATGGCTATCTAACACATGTAGTGAAAAGAAGGGCCATATGCACCCCAATGTTCATAGTAGCAATGTGCACAACAGTCCAAACGTAGAAAGAGCTGAGATGCCCTTCAGCAGACAAATGGATAAAGAAGATGTGGTCCTTATACACAATGGAATATTACTCAGCCATCAAAAAGGATGAATACCCATCTTTTGCATCAACTTGGATGGGACTGGAAGAGAATATGCTAGGTGAAATAAGTCAAACAGAGAAAGTCAATGATCATATGGTTTCACTTATTTGCTGAACATAAGGAAGAGCATAGAGGACATTAGGAGAAGGGAAAAATGAAGGGGGAGAAATCGGAGTGGGAGATGAACCATGAGAGACCGTGGACTCCGGGAAATAAACAGAGAGTTTTAGAAGGGAGAGGGAAGAATGGCTATCTATTTATATGTTATGGTTTTCTCTTTTATACATTTCTTTTATACTTTTTCTCTTTTATACTTTTACACATTATCCAGTTTTTTATAATTATTATTTACATTAAAAAATCTGATTTCCTTGTTTATGAGGAAAAATATAGATTAAAAAATATAAAAGAAAACAAAATTTAAAAATCTCATTGTCACATTTTTCTACAGGATTGAGGTTATCCTAGAACAAGGTGATTTTCTGAGAACTGGAGGAGTCTCACTTTGAGACATGAATCAGTTATCAAAGAGATGTATATTGAGAAACTGACAAATGCTGAGAAGGATGCTCAGAGAACACTAGGTAAGCACCCATCCTGCTTCCCTCACAGGATTATTGGGCAGCTGCCCCCCCTATTTTATAGTGCCTATAGTTCCAAAGAAACTCAAGGGGAAAAAAAAATCAAAGTAACATATTATTATGAAAGAATGACAGAACAAGGAAATCTTCCCAAACCATCAATTTTGCCATTTTATTTTCTAACTAAAATTACTAGCTTCAATATTTTTAGCCTCTATTCATTGCAACAGTTGCACACTATGATGTTGCTAAGTGGTAGTTTTTAATCTTATAAAATATTTCAGTTTCATCCTGCTATCTCTTACTGGAACCTAAGCAAGTATCACTTCTGAAACCTAACATGCAATGCAGTGATTTGCTTATAAATGTTTAAAAACATTTGGCTCTGTGTGTGTGTTCAGGAGTGAGCTGCAGCCCTAATTTGTACCATTTACAGATTTCTATAGTGCAAACACTCACATCATAGCTGATTTTCTGGAGGTGGAAAGAGGTACATAATAGGCTCTCAAGAACCAATTTAAACCAGTTCCAGCACACTACTGAGCCAAGTTTTCCATCATCTGTTCACTTCATATATTTAACCTCATCTTTTACTATTGCACACAGAAAGCTCTCTTCCCCTATGATCATCCCTCTGCCTCTATGAGCATCCTTTTCGTGCTGACTGTTCTCCCTTGGCCCACGCTGTTTCTTTCCCTCACTGGGATTATCAGGCAACCGGCTCTTAATGCTTATACTACCCATAGATTACAGTCAGAGATTATTAAACCCTATTCCAATTCATTGATGTCACGTGATGAAGTTTTCTGTTTCCCCATTTCTCAGTGGTGTTTCCTTCTTCAAAACTCCAGCTCGGGGCGCCTGGGTGGCTCAGTGGTTTAAGCCACTGCCTTCGGCTCAGGTCATGATCTCAGGGTCCTGGGATCGAGTCCCGCATCGGGCTCTCTGCTCAGCAGGGAACCTGCTTCCCTCTCACTCTCTCTGCCTACTTGTGATCTCTCTCTGTCAAATAAATAAAAATAAAATCTTTAAAAAAAAAAAAAAAAACTCCAGCTCATATTTCTTAAGTACTTATGCACTTTAAAAAAAAAAAAAAAAGAAGAAGTACTCAAACGTTAGGCACTACCAAGGATCCACAGACCATGTCCTCATGGCACATAATTTTAAGACTTGGATTGAGTATCACAGCAATATTTGTAATGTACATTGTACAATGTAATGAGAAACTGACAAATGTTGAGAATGCCACCTAACACATGACTTGATCTCTTCTGAGGGATCCTGTGTTCTGCCTCTGAGTCATATGTAACTTTTTTTTTTAAGATTTTATTTATTTATTTGACAGATGGAGATTACAAGTAGGCAGAGAGGCAGGCAGAGGGGGGCGGGAAGCAGATTCCCTGCTGAGCAGGGAGCCTGATGCAGGGCTCGATCCCAGGACCCTGACATCATGACCTGAGCAGAAGGCAGAGGCTTAAACCACTGAGCCACCCAGGCGCCCCCATAGGTAACTTTTTTCTGAAAGTGTATTGTGTTCCAGAATTTCAGGGTGTACATCTGTTGTCTACACTGGACAGGCTATGCCTTGTCTCAGCATTATCTCTGCCCTTAGTGTGTTTTCAGGAACAGACCTAGGGCTTTAAAAGTCTCAATCTGACTAGACCTGACCTCAGCTAATGCCATTGGAAAGGGGGGCAACAGAGACTATGGATCTAAGAGAATGTCAGAAGATGAGCAGAAGCTGCCCAAAGACTCTGGACAGAGCAATAATTTGGGCCAAAACAGAGCAGGTTGAAACTGTCCATGGAGCTGATAGCCAGAAAGAGGTTAACAAGGCTAAAGGGCACCGAGAGCATCTCCTTGAAGATCAGATGAAGAAGGTTCCCCACCTCTCATATAACCAGCTCTCCAAATTCAGAAGTCTAAAGCAGCCACTTTAATTTATTTTTACAAAACCAGCATCCTAGAAAAACTGGATGTTAACAAACTTACATCATTCCATTAATGATAATAAATCAAAAGGATAAGGGGCAACAGTAGGGTTTTAAACAATCAATAGGTGACTTCATAGTTAGAGGCACCTACTTTACAAAGATCTATTGATTGACCAAGGCAGGCCTTCTACCCTCTCCAACACTCACAGTCTCATTTTTAATATCCTTTATGGTTTGTTTAGAACAGAAAGGTATTGGGAGGGAAAAAAATCCTTTATAGGTAGAAAAGTCCTGATAGCTTTTATAAAAGAGATTTTTTTAAAAATCAGTGTGAAATTACTGAGCATTCCTTCCTCCATTTTTGCAGAAACACATGATAATGAAGTCTAACCAATATGTAATATTTTCTTCCTACCTTGGACTAATAACATGTATACTACAGATGAGATAACAATGCACATCACTACGGTATTCTTAAAGACCAATTCTTCTTAGATTCAACATAGTCTAAGACACTCTTCCTTTTGGATTCATTAGGAAATGGATATTAGAAGAAAGGGAGATGTTGAAGAACATGAATAGTTTAGTACAAGACTTGAAGGTAATTGCAACAAACTTACAACTTTGCCCTCACTTGGCCAAAACAACTACTTTAAGAACCCTGGTATGCAACCAGCAGCATTCAAACCAAATCTTGGATACATTTGCCTATATCATTGTTCTTCTTCTATGCTAGTATCAGCAACATGGTTCAAACTACTACAACAATGAAAATAATTCTGTCCAGTGCTAAAGTAGCTTTATTTTATAATTCTCCTTCTTTGAAAAATAATGAATTCCACTACAAAAAAAAATTTGCTACAAGAATATAAAACATTAATAATCTTTATAAGGAAGCTAATTGTTCTGCTTTTTTTTATTTTCTCAATCTCAAAGAACTAAATTAAATCTCAAGATTATCATTAATTTAATACTAAGTAAACTCATTTATAAAAACAAATGCTGAACATGAGTAACCCTTCCAGATTATCATTATCTTTTAACGTGTGCCTAAGCTTTCAAAATGCCCTGCACACTTTCTTAGCTTTCATGTGTGCACAGAACAAATTATCAGATTCTAACATCAACATCTCAGCAGCAACCATATTTTCCTTAATGACCTTCTGCTGCTATTTTCAATACCTTATTGCTTGGCTATCACACCTTTAAGATTTCCCTGACTTCTTTGAACATTTTCAATGACATACTGCAGTCAGCATAAGCAATCAATGTGGACTTAACACAAAGTCTCTTGTCCCTCTGAGCAGACATCAAAACATATATACACCATACAACATACCTTTTGTTGCCAAGTCTGAGATGATTTGACTTCTATGAGGATCTTATTTTTCATTTGTTTTTGTTTAGACTAGTGGTTCTTAAAGTTAGCATGTGATCAAAATTAGAGGCAGAGCTTGTTTAAAACACGGATTGGTGGGGCTCCACCTTCTGAGTGAGTGTGCCTGGGATAAGACCCAGGGATTTCCTTCCTAACAAGTTTCTGAGTCACAGTGCTTCAGCGAAGAAGACCACACTTTGAAAGGCACTGAGATGATCACAGAATTTCATTCTAGGATAACCTCAGCCATCTACTATCTGCATTTGACCAAATGAGTCTTAAGAAAAGTTCAGGCCAATAACTGAAATTCCAGTCTGAGAATTAATTTTCATTCATTTTGGGGCTCCTGCATGGCTCAGTTGGTTAAGCATCTGCCCCTGGTTAAGGTCTTGATTCCATGGTCCTGGGATTGAGCCTCACATTGGGCTCCCTTTTTAGCATAGAATCTGCTCCCCCTCTCCTTCTGCCTCTCCCTTAGCTTGTGTTCTCTCTCTCTCTCTCTTTCTCTCTCTCAAATAAATAAAAATCTTTTAAAAAGTAGTAATTTTCATTTATTTCTCAGTCTTCTTTCTACAGCCCTGCTGGAAGGATATTAAAAAATATTCACACACACCCCCCTTGGGGCGTCTGGGTGGCTCAGTGGGTTAAAGCCTCTGCCTTCGGCTCAGGTCATGATCCCAGGGTTCTGGGATCTAGCCCCGCGTCGGGCTCTCTGCTCTTCGGTCAGCCGGCTTCCTCCTCTCTCTCGCTGCCTGCCTCTCTGCCTACTTGTGATCTCTGTCTGTCAAATAAATAAATAAAATCTTAAAAAAAAAATATTCACCCCAACATAAACAAAGACACATCAAGGATTTTAATATTTCAACAGAACAGAAATCAATGAGTGCACAACATATTGGTTAAAGGTTAACAGTCAGAGGGCAGTGATTATCACCTCATTGCAATAAAGAATATAAGTGCTAATAGCTTAAGGGACTTACCCATAGTCATTTTAAAACTTTTGAGTGGTATTTAGAAGAGGTTCCAATCAGCATTCCTTATTCCTTGTAATCATGAGATAATGCTGTCTTCTTTTGATGACAACAAAATCTTCCCTTTTCTTTATTTTGATAATTAAAAGATACTGTTTTGGAATTATTCAGTTTTTAAATTATGATTTTAAAGAGAATTTTACCTAACCCCAAACATGAAAATGTTTTAAAATTTTGGTCATGCATATTATGAGAAATAAACAATAAATTAAATTGTTGTGATTAAATACTTGCTCACAGGAGGTCTACAAATACAGAAGCACTTAAAGTAAATAAAACAATGAGAACAAATTCACCTTCACCAAGTGTTAGCCAACCAACTGCCCAAAGCTGTAAAGGCCTCACCTCTCACTCCCAACCATGACTCCAAGGAGCTTTTATGAAAGTCAGACCACCTCTCAGGACATAAGTATCTTCCCCTGTAACAGAGATAACAATGAACTAGGCAAGCTCTAAATTCATTCAAGCCTTACAGTTTATAGTTCACATAACAGTCTGGCTAGCAAAAATTTAAAAGAGAAAAAAAGTCTAGCTTTTTTTCTCTTTTAATTAAAGATTGCAGTTAGTCTCAAGTAAAAAGCAAATTTTAAAAAGTGCATTGCTCTGACCATATACCTTAAAAACAGCAGTGAAGTGATTGGTTCTAAAGTAAATCTTGTAATAAAAAAGAAACAAATACACACATCTCTTTAAAGTTATTGCAAACTATAAGAATGATGAACAATAAATGTATAATAATTTTTAAAACCCTGCATAAGTTGTTATTATCATTGTTTGTTAACATTTATGAGCAAATATTTTTCTTTCCTGGTAAACCATCAAATGGTCCTTTAAAATATTATCTTGCTTTCCCCTCTCTCTCCCACACACATGTGCCTTTTGTTTCCTCCATTATGTCAACTTCAAACCAACTATGCGAAAAGATTTAAACTGAAATTACAGTGAAGGTCTGATTACAATCCTACATAATATTCCAATTACTAAATTCAGACATCCAGGTAACTTCAGTAAAGGGTGCTCACCAGGAGTCAAGCAACTCAAATATTTATTAGGGATGCCATATTACCATTATATAAACATAGAGCACTGTCTCAAAACAACAGACCTCAAATACATTTCATGAAAACCATTAAGCTGTTCTATCATCTAAACAGATCCATGAATTCTCTGTTTAATTCTTACTTTCAAAATAGCTTTTGTGAACTCTAAGGCCCAAAATAATCACTAATGTTTCTCCTATAAAAAGGCTTTTCAAATATAAATATTAGTCATAGACCTTTTTATTATGAGATATTAAAATATGCAAGAGAGATGACTTCAAAATACACAGTGACCGCTACTGATTTGTACTATGTCAATTCATGCTGGCTAGCATCATTTATGCTAAAAGTAATAAACCTGGTCATAGAATTCAGCCTACCATTATGACTAGGGGAAAAAAAATAAAACTTTCCATCCTAGAAAAATTTCTTTCTACTGACCATTAGATTTTCTATCATGAACATTTTTACTTGAAGAAAGAGTTTAGATTTTATGAAAACTTAAACACTTTTGAGTGGAGGTACAGCCATTTACAGTAAGCCAGACACGCTGGCAACTTGAAAGTCACATTGGTCAGGTTACCACCCCACTGTAAAAATTGGAAGGAGGGTGGCTAACTGAAGAAAAGAATTTAATTGAAGACTGCATCATTCTTAATGCATTGAGATCAAAATAGAGTATTGATTCACTTTTATAGGTGAATGATGGATATTCCACAAATTATTTATATAATCACCCCAGATTTTCATTATTCCTTTCTGACTCCATATTTAACAATTATCATGCTAGTGAGGAAGACAAATTTTAGGTGTTTCTCCCATTCTTCACTGACTGAAACAATCTTGTGAGACACGTTTGTCTCTCTTCCTTCGTGATCTCTCCAGGCCAATCATAGGAGAGGCGCACATTCTCACTAGTAAAGAATGTAATAGACAGGGGCTCTGTCCATTGCCTTTCCCAGAGATGTGCAACACGCCTGAATGTTCTCACAGTTCATTACAGGACAGCCCATACAGGACAGCTCCTTCATAAACTGTGATTATTCGGAAATCCATTTAATTAACAACTAAAAGATGCTATTCTATAAGGAAAAATACCATAAACTATTAAAACTGTTTGTTTTTTTTTTTTAAGATTACTTACGGATGGGAACATTCACAAAATACGATATAAAATAAAAATTGGCTGGTATTATATTTATAAAGTATAACTCTATTTCTCCAAAATACATTCAAAGAATTAGAAAAAAATGAAGATGCTAGGTGTGGTTTCCCTTGCTTATAGATTATAATGGATTTTATTTTTCTAACATTTTTTTAAGATTTAATTTATTTATTTGTCAGAGAAAGACAGAGCACAAGCGAGGGGAGTGGCTGGCAGTGGGGGAAGCAGGCTCCCTGCTGCTGACAGGGCCCAATGTGGGACTCAATCCCAGTACCCTAGATCATGACCTGAGCCAAAGGCAGCCGCTCAACTGACTGATCCACCCAGGCAACACTTAACACTTCAGTCATAGCAGTTTTTAAATTATTATCATTATTATTTTTAGAATAAACATTTTAAAGTATCATCGTAAGAGGAATGACCTTTGGAAGGATCAATAGAAACAAGGGACCAGATCCTCACTCTCTTGTACCCGTGTAGAAGGTGTGTCTGGCATGGCCTTGTGGAGGGCAGCAGAAGCTCTGAAGAGACAAAGAGTTAAGTGTGTGTTAGGGGGAGCAGTTTAAGAACTGAGAATCATCAGTAAATGACACAAAAATATAAGGCAGAGAAAGAAAGGAAAGCAGAAAAGGTGATAGTTTCAAAAATATTCATGATGTCCTAGATATTCAATTTGCCACCCATGTAAGTATTAACACAAATAAAAGGTGATGATACTGGACATAAAGTGAACGGTTAAAATTACAACTTCCTGATAAGCTATGACTTGAAACAAGGCAATATTAAAACCACTACTTGGTAAGAGTATTTGTTGGTTGGTTTGTTCTCAGAGTCCAGCAACTTTCACTTTTGTTAACTTTCTAATTTACTTTGAAATTATGAAATAGGATTAAAAGAGCCATTTAATTACTGATCTCCTTTAGTTTGCCTATGTGCTATTGAATGTTGGATAAAAATCTCTTTATCACACAAAAAATTTTTTATCTGTCTAAAATATATTATTAGAAATTCTGGCTTTTAAGGTAGGATTTATTCTAAGTTTGGTCAAATGCTCTGATACACAGTGCTCCCCAATGATTGAAGACATCCTAAAGATAGACATTTATTTATTCAACTTCTAAAGTTATCAGAACTCAGAAACAAATTCAGCCAAGGCTTATTATTAAGATTCCATCAGCTAAATATTCAAGCTATGTTACAATCAGGTCCTTTTAGATCGTGGCCTCATTTCTCGTCACCCATCATTCTAGAAAGTGAAGTTAGAAGGTTTCTGCTGAATTATAATCCAAAAAGATTTGGGGATTTTTGCATAAAGATGATATCCCCATGTGTACAAAAATAAAATTATAAATGTGTGCTCTGGAAATTGAGCATTTAAAGGTCACTAGAAAAAACTTGTTCCAGAAGATAGAGGGTTCTAATAGCTCTATCGACATCAAGTTCAAACTTGTCCACATGGTTTTCCTCCTTACATAGCTTTAGACACAAATATAAAAACTGCACAAAGAAAATTATCTCCTATTTTCAACCCACAGTTGGCTTGGCAATAATATCCAAAGCAGGAATTAGGTTTAACCAAACTTGCATTCTTTTTTTTTTTTTTTCACTTTCATTTTATTTATTTTTTCAGTGTAACAGTATTCATTCTTTTTGCACAACACCCAGTGCTCCATGCAAAACGTGCCCTCCCCATTACCCACCACCTGTTCCCCCAACCTCCCACCCCTGACCCTTCCAAACCCTCAGGTTGCCCCAACCTCCCACCCCTGACCCTTCAAAACCCTCAGGTTGTTTTTCAGAGTCCATAGTCTCTTATGGTTCGCCTCCCCTCCCCAATGTCCATAGCCCACTCCCCCTCTCCCAATCCCACCTCCCCCCAGCAACCCCCAGTTTGTTTTGTGAGATTAAGAGTCATTTATGGTTTGTCTCCCTCCCAATCCCATCTTGTTTCATTTATTCTTCTCCTATCCCCCTACCCCCCCATGTTGCTTCTCCATGTCCTCATATCAGGGAGATCATATGATAGTTGTCTTTCTCCGATTGACTTATTTCACTAAGCATGATACGCTCTAGTTCCATCCACGTCGTCGCAAATGGCATGATTTCATTTCTTTTGATGGCTGCATAGTATTCCATTGTGTATATATACCACCTCTTCTTTATCCATTCATCTGTTGATGGACATCTAGGTTCTTTCCATAGTCTGGCTATTGTAGACATTGCTGCTATAAACATTCGGGTACACGTGCCCCTTCGGATCACTATGTTTGTATCTTTAGGGTAAATACTCAGTAGTGCAATTGCTGGGTCATAGGGTAGTTCTATTTTCAACATTTTGAGGAACCTCCATGCTGTTTTCCAGAGTGGTTGCACCAGCTTGCATTCCCACCAACAGTGGAGGAGGGTTCCCCTTTCTCCACATCCTCGTCAGCATCTGTCATTTCCTGACTTGTTAATTTTAGCCATTCTGACTGGTGTGAGGTGATATCTCATTGTGGTTTTGATTTGTATTTCCCTGATGCCGAGTGACGTGGAGCACTTTTTCATGTGTCTGTTGGCCATCTGGATGTCTTCTTTGCAGAAATGTCTGTTCATGTCCTCTGCCCATTTCTTTTTTTTTTTTTTTTTTTTTTTTTTAAGACAGAAACCCAAGTTCTGTTCTTTCTTTTTTTTTTTAAGATTTTATTTATTTATTTGACAGAGAGAGATCACAAGTAGACAGAGAGGCAGGCAGAGAGAGAGAGAGGGAAGCAGGCTCCCTGCTGAGCAGAGAGCCCAATGTGGGACTCGATCCCAGGACCCTGAGATCATGACCTGAGCCGAAGGCAGCAGCTTAACCCACTGAGCCACCCAGGCGCCCCCCTCTGCCCATTTCTTGATTGGATTGTTTGTTCTTTGGGTGTTGAGTTTGCTAAGTTCCTTATAGATTTTGGATACTAGCCCTTTATCTGATATGTCGTTTGCAAATATCTTCTCCCATTCTGTCAGTTGTCTTTTGGTTTTGTTAACTGTTTCCTTTGCTGTGCAAAAGCTTTTGATCTTGATGAAATCCCAATAGTTCATTTTTGCCCTTGCTTCCCTTGCCTTTGCCGTTGTTCCTAGGAAGATGTTGCTACGGCTGAGGTCGAAGAGGTTGCTGCCTGCATTCTCCTCAAGGATTTTGATGGATTCCTTTCTCACATTGAGGTCCTTCATCCATTTGGAGTCTATTTTCGTGTGTGGTGTAAGGAAGCATCACCTTGATCCCAAAACCAGACAAGGATCCCACCAAAAAAGAGAACTACAGACCAATATCCTTGATGAACACAGACACAAAAATTCTCGCCAAAATACTAGCCAATAGGATTCAACAGTACATTAAAAGGATTATTCACCACGATCAAGTGGGATTTATTCCAGGGCTGCAGGGTTGGTTCAACATCCGCAAATCAATCAATGTGATAGAACACATTAATAAAAGAAAGAACAAGAACCATATGATACTCTCAATAGATGCTGAAAAAGCATTTGACAAAGTACAGCATCCCTTCCTGATCAAAACTCTTCAAAGTGTGGGGATAGAGGGCACATACCTCAATATTATCAAAGCCATCTATGAAAAACCCACCGCAAATATCATTCTCAATGGAGAAAAACTGAAAGCTTTTCCGTTAAGGTCAGGAACACGGCAGGGATGTCCATTATCACCACTGCTATTCAACATAGTACTAGAAGTCCTAGCCTCAGCAATCAGACAACAAAAAGAAATTAAAGGCATCCAAATTGGTAAAGAAGAAGTCAAACTATCACTCTTCGCAGATGATATGATACTATATGTGGAAAACCCAAAAGACTCCACTCCAAAACTGCTAGAACTTGTTCAGGAATTCAGTAAAGTGTCAGGATATAAAATCAATGCACAGAAATCAGTTGCATTTCTGTACACCAACAACAAGACTGAAGAAAGAGAAATTAAGGAGTCAATCCCATTTACAATTGTACCCAAAACTATAAGATACCTAGGAATAAACCTAACCAAAGAGACTAAGAATCTATACACAGAAAATTATAAAGTACTCATGAAAGAAATTGAGGAAGACACAAAAAAATGGAAAAATGTTCCATGCTCCTGGATTGGAAGAATAAATATTGTGAAAATGTCTATGCTACCTAAAGCAATCTACACATTTAATGCAATCCCTATCAAAATACCATCCATTTTTTTCAAAGAAATGGAACAAATAATCCTAAAATTTATATGGAACCAGAAAAGACCTCGAATAGCCAAAGGAATATTGAAGAACAAAGCCAAAGTTGGTGGCATCACAATTCCGGACTTCAAGCTCTATTACAAAGCTGTCATCATCAAGACAGCATGGTACTGGCACAAAAACAGACACATAGATCTGTGGAACAGAATAGAGAGCCCAGAAATCGACCCTCAACTCTATGGTCAACTAATCTTCGACAAAGCAGGAAAGAATGTCCAATGGAAAAAAGACAGCCTCTTCAATAAATGGTGCTGGGAAAATTGGACAGCCACATGCAGAAAAATGAAATTGGACCACTTCCTTACACCACACACCAAACTTGCATTCTTATCTCAAATTTGCTACTTGACCAAAAACCTCTTGAGGAGAAGAACTATATTTAAACCATCACTCCATCTGTATCTGCAAGCAAGGTGTTCAATAAACATTACTTAGTAAATTCACTCATTTTAATTCAATTCACATTTAATAAACATTGATTCTATGATAAGCAACAGTGATACAAAATAAGGTGGACAAAATACGGATCTCAGCATAATTGCACTTATTTTGGCTCCAATTTCCACATCTGAATAAAAAAGATCCTAGACGGAATCACTTCTAATGTTCTTTCCCACCCTAAAATACTAGGATTCTACTACCCTAATTATTAATGATTTATCTTAAGAAAATTCAAAGCCACATTATTATGAGCTTTAAATTATCTCTGTTAGTGGTAAAAAGTAGTACAAGGTAGTGGTTTAAAAGCATGGAAATTAAGGTCAGACAGCCTTGAGTATAATCAAGACAGAGTAATCACACAGTAATTTAAAAAGGGAAAATTTAATATAATGAATTATTAACTATAATGAGGGATTGAAATAAGGAGATAGATACTGACTAGTCAAAGGCAAAGAAAACTCTAAGAAATATAGGAATAACAGGTATAAGGTACAGCTGCTACCCCTAGTGCCGAGAGAAAACACCCTCCTCTGCCCCCAAGACTGAGATACAGACCTCATAGCAGAGAGCATGGCTGTGACCCACTGAATGGCAGAGAGTTTGCTGTGGTGCCTCGCTGGCAGAAATTGCTGGAAATGTGCTCCCACATGCCTGTGAAAGCTGTTCACAGGGAGGTGCCTCTCCCTCCCAAACCACCCAAAGGGAAGTGGTTCCTGTGAGGTGCTGGGGGCTACCGCGCTGCCACAGGGGCTGGATGCTGGAGAATCTCCCCACCGCACGGGAGGTGGGTTCTGGAGACACAAAAGCCCACTGCAGGGGCCTCAGAAGCGAGGTAAGAAAGAAGCAATCCCTGCTATGGGAATCTGGAAATCAAATGCTCCAAAACCAGAAAACAAAACCCTTTCCACATGGATTCTCTCTCCATCACACTTTAGTGACAAAACCGAACATTGTGTCAGTTGGCAAAAGGCCCAGATCCATTTTCACCGAGCAGGCAAAAAGGTGAATTGGAGCTGATCAGCAATAAATCAATAAGGGAGCCCAGCTCACTCCTTTTCAACTTCCCTGCTCCTGACTCCATACACTTTAGCTTCCCTACAGCAACAAAACAACTTTACATACCATGTACCATTACCCTTCTTAAAAGGGATTTTATTCTTTCCCCCAAATGAGAAATAGTCTGAAAAGTCACTGCATCCCTTACTAACTATATTTATTGTTTCTTAAATTCAGTAACAGTCCCACCATCAGGGGCGCCTGGGTGACTCTGTGGGTTAAAGCCTCTGCCTTCGGCTCAGGTCATGATCTCAGGGTCCTGAGAGCAGCCCCACATCAGGCTCTCTGTTCAGCAGGGAGCCTGCTTCCTCTCTCTCTCTCTGCCTGCCTCTCTCCCTGCTTGTGATCCCTGTCTGTCAAATAAATACATAAAATGTTTAAAAAAAAAAAAGTCCCACCATCACCTAAAGTCAAAATTGTAAATGTAACTACCAATTGCATGCATATAAATACCCTTAAGAGAAAGCAAGAGATGAAGGAAATGATTAGCCTACACACACACACACACACAAACACACACAACACAGTCCCAAAAATCATGCGAAACTTCTACAGTCTTCATTTCTGTAAACATTCATCTTAATTATTTAATATCATTAATTAATATCTTTGGCCTCCTTCCTCTATTACCCATTGGTTGTTCCCTCCACCGTCAGCCAGAATCTCCATGAGCCAGGGTTCGAGTGACTCAAATCTTCATTCATCAATCATCAACTGTCCCATTATTACACCTTTAGTAAGTGGCTTCATCTCTCTAAACTCCTGTTACTTCATTCATAAAATGGCAACAAAGATAGCTAGTTCTGATTTCCAAATTTTCTGGTAAGGATGAAATGAACATAGAACACAGAAGGAGTTCTTACTACACAGTAGGAACTATTATGAAGGTCTTTGTGTATGTTACATGGATCAATTCTGCCTCTCTTAATAGAGGTGTCAGGGCACATGTTGGAAGAGTTGTATGTGCAGCAATATTTTCCTTTTGACTTCCAAAATAATTTTAAGTACCACACTTACAAATATTTGCATCATGGCCCTATTTTTGAGTACTATTTGAAAATTGTAGGGTAAATGTTACATTCCTGAAAGACGGAATCTTTCCAGAATAAGACAGAGCAAGATTTCATTTTTTCTTTATACGCTTCTGTGGTATTAAATTAGTTACTACAAGTATGCATGATTTTTTCCTAGCCCTGTGTCTGCAAATTTCTAAACTTATTTTAGTTGGACAAAATCACTTACCCTATCTGGAGTTCTTTTCTAATCTACAAAATAAGGGAATTAGAACTGATGCCCTTTAACTTTTCTTCCAATGTTAACATATATGATTCTATTTCTACAACTTCAGAGTTCTGTCCAGGTGTACTTCACACAGAGTGAACGAATGAAACTTTAGTTTGTATAAAGAGCACTCTTTGGAGTAGAATAATATCAGTTCAAGTGCCACCTTTTACTAGATCTATAGCTTTGAGTGATTTGCTTATCTTTGAGGCCTAAGCTTCCTCATCTGTAAAACAGAAAAAAATAAAGACTTCATGCACATTAGCATGCAGTAAGAGTTCAACTAATTGTAGCTAGGCTATCCGAATGAAAGTCTGCATTGATTCTAGGCAGAGTATCGTTATGCTATCACCCATAAAAAAAGAAAAAATAATAAAGGAAGGGAAGGAGGGGGGGGAAGGAGGAAAAAGAGGGAAGAAGAGAGAGAGGGAGAAAGGAGGGAGGAAGGAAGGACAAGCAGGAGACAGGGAGAGTTTCCAATTCATTCAAAATTGTAGATGTTTTCCAGTATCAGAGATAATAAAAATGTGTTTGGGAGGATAATTTTAAAATCAGTCAAATAAGGTAGTACTGCTATTATTATCTTCTGAACATATACCATTCTGGTTGAAAAGGCAACAGTTATTTTTCAAGCTTCAAAGCCAGCAACTAAAACACTAAATCAATACTAAAAAACATGGAACGAGCCGGTACTGTGTCCTTTATGGAAGGGTAGGATCAGTGTGTTTTATGATGAATAATTGAGTGCCTGCTATGTGAAAGACAGGTTGTTGGGTGATTGAGATACAATAGTGAGCAAAAAGAGAATCTCCATTCATACTGCAACACACAGCCTGGAAAGGGAAAAAAAAAAAAAAAAAAACAAGTATTCTAATTGTGGCGAGAATCGAGTAAAGATGGGAAGTATTTGGAAAATAAAATTGTAGGACAAAACTGCACTATTTTTCCTTAAAATAGAATATTAAATCTTAAAAATGTAAACATTTTTAAGTACTTATTCTGGAAAATTTTACATGTCTAGGATGAAAAAATAGTGTCTTCAGTTGGATCAATATGAAGCAAATGATTCAGTGACTACGGCAAGGTGCTTCTAGGATTAGAGTAAGAAGCCTAGAGCATTAGAAAGAAAGAAGTATTTATAATGAAAGTTAAAACATCAATCTCTCTCCAAAGAAGGAAGCATTATAACGAAAGTTAAAATACCCATTTCCAAAATATCTGT
Source organism: Meles meles (assembly GCF_922984935.1). Taxonomy (NCBI): domain Eukaryota; kingdom Metazoa; phylum Chordata; class Mammalia; order Carnivora; family Mustelidae; genus Meles; species Meles meles. The sequence continues at coordinate 110,109,295 of NC_060069.1, read as the reverse complement.
TGATTTATGAATCTCCTGTCTTCAAGAATCTTGGGTTTTGATTCTTGAATTAGACAAACAAAATGTATGAAGGAAAATAGATTTGCTAGTCCCAAAACAAAAAGAGGTGGAAGGTGATTCTGTAGACCAGTTTCTAATCTGGAAACAAAATGATGAGCTCTAAGGTTTTAGTGTCATATCCCTCAAGAAAAAGCCACCAGTCTTGAAGCAGGTAATAGCTGTGTCCAGTGGTGACACTGGACCAGCAACAGAGCCAGAAGGCATTTCATAATCTTTTATTTGCTTAAAAGTATATCTTGTATAACTGAGGGGAAAGAATAATATATTCACTTTTTCCTTCTTTCTTGTATAACTTGTTCTGTTTTATTTAAAGCTATTGTAAAATCAATAGGCATTTTGCTTAGTGTTTTTTCACAATAAAACATCACTGGTAAAATGGAAGTGAAAAATATATTAATGAGACTTCTAAAGGTAATTTTGCCAACTCTTCTCCTGACAGAGAGTCTCACAGACAGAAGGACATTAGCATAAAATTGTATAGACTTCTGGAGAAAGGAATTCTCTATTTCAAGTTGTCCGTTGTTATTTACATGGGGAGGCAAATGTTTTGCTTATGTTCCATAAAAATTGGAAAAAAAATATGCAATATACTTTGGCTTCTGGTCCCATGCACATTAGCTTCTCCTTTTTTTCTTTTTTTCATATTTATTTATTTAAAATCTCTACCCACAATATGAGACTTGAACTCACAACCCTGAAATTGAGAGCCATATGCTCCTCTGAGCCAGCCAAGTGCCCCACCACGTAGATTAACTTCATAAGGTGTGAAGTTAGGTATGAAGTTTGGATTTCACTGATGATGATTTAGCAATAATTTTCCAATATTTCATTTTGAAAGACAAAAAAGAGTCAGATTTTATATGCTATACAATATAGTTAAATGAAAATAAATACCCCATTATTTTGCCTCAGAAGATAATGTGACCCATAATAACTACCCCATTATTTTTCTTCTTTTCTTTGTTTGCCTCTCTCTGCCTGATAAATCTTCAGTCCCTACTCTTTCTACACTCTTGGTTTCCATCTACCTACAATCTTAATAACTGCTCAACACTTAAAATTTGTTATTGGTTAGAAAGGAAAATAAGGGGATATCATGCCTTATTTTATAACTAATAAAAAATAACAGTTACACAAATATTACCTAGCATATGCTTATTATCTTAAAATAAAATCATCTTAGAAAGCAAATAAAACCTCAGAGAGTGAAGAAAAAGGTATTTCTGAACATAGATTTTGCAGAAGAGCAGATTCAACTAATGAATTCAACTAAGTCAGAAAATATGGAACTAGAATATGGAAAGTGAGTGACGAGAGTTATAATCCTTTGTTAATAATGATCGTATCCATAGAAAGAGGGTTAGAAGTGAGGCATAGAAGATAAAATAATAATGACACATGTCTAATTCTGAGTAGAGCAAAAGCAAAAGCAGGAAGATAAACAATTCTGGAATAAAAGAAGCCTAATAAATGCCAATCTATGAAAAGTAGATTCATGAAAAAGCCCAGAGAGAGTTTATAGAACTCAGAATTTCCATTCCCACTATAGGCTTTGGTATCCAATCTGCCCACGGAAGCATTTTTCAGTTCCTTGATTTTTTTCTTTTTCTTACAAAAGAAATGTATGTAGAATTTTCTGGTTAAGCCATATGAATCTAACACTGTATTTATTTCTGATCCCTCTAAAACACCAAAAAATTACAGCAATTAAAAGAGGATAGGCTTACAGAGTGGGGAAAAAAGAAAGAAAGAAAGAAAAGAAGGGGGAAAAAAGAGGGGGGCAGTGGTCAGAAGGAAGGAAGGAAGGATGGACAGAGCTGGAGGAATGCAGAAAAGAGATATTAAATAATTTTGGAATCTGGAAGCTAACTAGGTAGTTATTATTAACTTAGGAGACCCGAACAGAGATGTGTATGTGTGTTTGAAAAGAATGGGGATTACAGCAAGAATCTAGCTGTTTCATACCACAGGAGCCTGAAGCATTGAAGGGATCAGTTCCTTCCGTGAAGGTGCAAGGCAGAACAGAAGGCAAAGTGAGTGGCTAAGTCTTTACAAAGAGCTGCTATATTTTCTTCTATCCCAAGCAGCCAAGTAATTATCTCTCTCCTACCCCTGCTAAAGATACAGGGTTTAAATTCAGAAGTTGAACAATGGAGGATCTCATCTAAAGATACAATGAGAGGAAGAGGTAAGTAAGGTACTAAAAGTAGAATTTGGGTGATAACTCATTCTCTAAATACTGAGTCCACCAGGCACTTCCCCATCTCGGTGCCTGACCTACTAGCATCCAAAAGATCCTACTAGATCAAACAGAAAAAAAAAAAAAAATCCTATTCATACCAACAATGGGAGATCCCCTTAAACATAACCAAAAGCCTGAATTCTTCCCTGGGTAAAACTCATCAGTAAACCAGCCCCACCTGAGAAAACAGGGCTCAGATAAACTCTTGGTGCCTCACTCTTAATATAAATGAGAGGCCAGGGCACCTGGGTGGCTCAGTGGGTTAAAGCCTCTGCCTTCGGCTCAGGTCATGATCTCAGGGTCTTGGGATCGAGAGCCCGATTCAGGCTCTCTGCTCAGCATGGAGCCTGCTTCCCCCCTCTCTCTATCTGCCTCTCAGCCTACTTGTGATTTCTGTCTGTCAAATAAATAAATAAAATCTTAAAAAAAAAAAAAGATTTATAAATGAGAGCCCAAGGACCACCAGCCAGTTGTGAAAAGCCTCTAATGTAAAACATGAAAATGAAAACATACAGAAAAACAAACAATAGCAACAGCAAAAACAAGGGAATTTAAGGAGTAAAATTTTAAAAATAGTAATTTTAATTAAAAATAAATAAATAAATAAAAAATAGTAATTTTATTGTCCTTAAGGAAATAAGAGAAATATTACACCTATGTGTAGCCACCAATCAAAATGCTGCCAAAAAGGGTGTTATTTCAGATAACAAGAAGAAAAGTCTTAGAAAGTTAAAATAGCAAAACTAAAAATGAAAGAAATATTGGAAAATAAAGTTGACGGTATCTCCCAGAAAATAAAATAAAATAGAAGAAAAATAGGATGGAAAACATAAGAAAAAAAGATTGATTCAGTAAGTCCAACATTTGTATGATAGGAGTTCTAGATAAAGAAAGCAGAGAAAATGGGAGGGAAAAATTATCAAAGACATAAAATAAAACAAGGAAAATTCCCCTAATTAAACTGGTAAATGTGGATCTCCATGTTGAAAAGAGCTTAAAGGATCCAACAGAAGTGAATGGAGAAACAAAGCAAAAACAAGTCACACTGAAGTCCATCACAGCAAAATGTCATCCCCTGAGGGATGAAGGAGGAACCTGAAAATTGCCAAAGAGAGACAAGATTCAAAGGCATAGGTCTGTGTGAAAGTCCTATCAGCCTTCTGAGCAGCCATGTTGAAAGCAATAAAACAAATGTAAAAGTGCTTTTAATATCCTGACACATGATTTGCTACCTAAAAATTTTAATCCAAACTATCAACTCTGAGAACAAGGAAAATTTTCCAATATAACGTTCTCAAAAAATTTTCTCTCTCCATATAATTACTGAAAGCTGCTCCGGAGAGGTCTCCAGCAAAACCAAGTAGTAAAGAGGAAAGGAAGGAGCAATCTATCTTCAAGCTTTCTATCAACCAGAGATCCTAGTTCCAAAGAAGAACACCGTGGATGATCTAGATGAAGAGTCTATCAGGAAAACGTGGATAATTTATAGTATCATTGCAAGGGTAACAGAACATGCCATGCACTGTCACCAGAGAAATGAAACTGTGCTGAGGTTGGAAGCGGGAGAGGTGCTGTCATTGGAGTCGGCATCCTCCACAACAAGGACCAAAACTGTGAGGAGCCCAAAAGCCAGGACCTCTACCGAAGGCTGTTGGGCAAGCTGTACAATTTTCTGCCCAAACCAACTCCTCCTTCAACCAAGTTGTGCCAAAGAGGTGGTTCATGAGTTGCACCAGCTTGCCACCATTGTCCCTTTCCCGGATGATCTGGGCGATGGAACTTCCTGGCCAGAAAGACAAAACAGCTGTTGTTGCAGAGACTATAACAGGTGACCAGAATGTATCCAGGAGGTACCCAAACGGAAAGTGTGCGCGCTCTGCTGAAAACGGAGGCGGGCGGCAGCTTCATCCCCAAGGTGGGAGCAAGATCCTCACCTTCAACCAGCTGCCCTTACAAGTACACTCCAAGCACTGTGACACTGTGCTGTTCCCTGCACCTCTGAAAGGTGGAGAAGTGCGCGGACATCTCAAAGAGGCCAGGAGACACCTCCCCCGCCACCCCCGCCACCCCTGCTCCCACGCCCTCCCTACACCCCTCCCCCACCCCCACACCTCCACCCCCACCCCCACCCCCACGCCACCACACTAAACCCCACATGCACTCCTAGGGCCAGAAGTATGAGCTCACCAGTTCAGTGGGCCCACCGTGGTTACAAATCTACCCCCAGATCCTGCTTTGTTACTAAAAAGATTTTGGATGAAAGAAAACAAATTAATTAAAAATTTAGAAATGGATTCATGAGGCCTTTTTATCTTTCGCACAAAACCACCAGAGATCTTGCCTGCGGACAGACCCCTCCCACAATTGCAATATAGATACACAAGGCTCTAGACGCTTGGTGGGAAACAAGGAGAAAAACAATGACTTGGGAGAATCATATGATTACAGACTGAGGGTTTCCAGCGGGGTTCCTCACCGTCAAGTCTGGCTTCTGTCGCAGTACTAAGAAAGCAGCAAGAATATCACAGGGGTGGGAGAGGGCAGTTACGTACCAGATGTCCTTGTATGTATTGGCTTGGGGGTGGAGAGCTGCCCCTATCCAACCAAGAACTCCACCTTACAGAATTATCTCTGCTATCATCAGAGAAAGCATTCCCTACCCCCTTCTTTTATGCTCCTGGTGCATAAAAGTAAAATCTGCCATGTACACATTTGACTGAGCCATCCTAGCTCACACATTTGTCAGCTGGATTAAAAAAAAAAAAAAAAAAGTCAGTGAAAATGAGAATCTAGTATTTTCAGCTTTACAGCCTGTTAGTCTTTACTTTCTTGCATTGTACATAAGAATGAGGCTTTCCCTATCACAGAAAATGCCTCAGATGTTAGGCATGCAAAACTCACAATAAATATCCTTTAGATGTGATATCCATGAAATAGTGGATCCAACACAGGAGAGGTAAAGAGAATTTGCTGGAAAAGAGCAAGAAGTGTGAGGATACACATTGAGCATTAGAGAAAAACCAAGTAGACTGAAGCAGAATAGGCAGGAATTAAAGTTCTGGGAGGAATTTCACAAAATTCCTATTACAATAAATATATTTGGAGAAGTAAGAATGAGCAGAAAATAGGACTGAGAAGTGAAGATTGTGGGAATCTTTAGGCAGAGATTGTAAGAAAACTAAATAACAACAAAAAATAAACGACAACTCCACAAAACACCAACAAAAAAGTTGTACAAGAAAGGAAATTTAACAATAGTGCTCAAGTTGGTTCTGAATTAAAACAGTTTATGCATAACCACAGTAATTTAAAACTCTGAATACAGATTTCAATTTAAGTGTTAAAAACTGGGTTTGATGGGAAGAGTACATATGTATCTGTGAGAGGGACATCAGAGCGTGAAAGGGATTTAAAAGAGCTAACTCTTCAGTTACTATAGGTGGAAGTCAATACACAAGAACTGAAATTTAGAAAGATATTGAAAGTAAGTTATTTTCGAACCTAGCTAAACGCCAGAGAAAATAGCTAAAACACTTTTTGTTAGCATTCACTGGGGGAGAAACGCTGGAGGGAGAGATGGACAGGAGACTGCAATTTTACACCTTCTATTACTGATTTTTTTTATTTCTTCACTGCCTTTTGATTTTTTTTAAGCCATTTCTAAGAATTACTTTCAGAGAACAGCACACTTAATCTGTTAAAAAAAAATTTTTAAATTCCATAATAGGAAGAGAACCGTACTTACTGCTGGTGACATTATAAATTACGTTATTTGAAAAACTATATGTCAAAATATAGCAAAAACTATAAAGATTTTTATATGTTTTGACTCAGTAATTTCATTCATGATAATTTATCATAAGGAAACAGTTTGATAAAGCAAAATACTGTTCACTGTAGTATTATCTGTAATCACAACAAACATGAAATAAATGCTCAAAAAGAAAGGATCTAAAAATTATGGTAAATATAATAAAATCCTTAAGGACATAAAGGATTTGTAATTAAAATTTGTAATTATAAGCATCATATAGAAACACAGGAAAATATGTATGATATATAATCAAATTAAAAAGGAGTAATATAAAATCATATGGTCAATGCAATGGCTACTATTTAAAACTATGTTCTATGTGCGAGGGAGACAAAGTGTAAGTAAAGCAAGGCTAAGAAGCGAAATTAAAGTAGAAATGCAAGGCAAAAAAAAAAAAACAGATCGTTCAGCCATTTATAAAGACAATGTACAAACTATGCAAAGTGTTTGCAATACTTCTTGAAAAAAAGCTATTATCCTTATGTAAGATTTGCTACCTGACAAAACCCAAAATTCGTAAGTTTAAGACAAAAATAACTTACTTAGCACATGATTCTGAGGTTGGAATTCTGGGGTATTTAGTGCTTTGGGTTTCTGCTGGGCTCATTCATGTTGCCAGGTCTTAGACAGCCTAGGCAATGATGGTTCATCTCTGTTCCGTATGGACTTTCATCTTCTAGCAAGGTAACCAGACTGATTCACAGGGTAGCTAGGCAGGATTCAGAAAAACAGAGAGAAGCATACAAAATATTTTAAGGGTAAGCTTGTAACTGGTACAAGCTCACTTTTGCTACATTCTATTGGCCAAAACAAGTCCCAAGCCCAACCCTGGTACAAAACAAGCAGGAAAATGAACTCCAAATCTTTAGAGAAGGAGGTGAAAAAGAATGTTGCAAAGGAAATGGACACAACCTTTGCAACCAGCTGTAATTCCTAATACATTAAAATTATAAAAGAGAGAAAATAAAAAGCCAACAACTGTACCTAAAATACCCTGGAGATACCATCTAACTCACTGAAACATAAACATAAAACCCATTAAAAATGAAAAATTAATTTCTTAATATGGTAAATCCAAATCAAACTATATTGAGGCACCATCATTTTGCTTATCAGTATTATAACTTTCCAAAAGGTTGAGAATTTACTGTTGATGAAGCTGTAAGGAAAGGAGCCCTTCCATACATTATAGGGGAGAATGCAAAAGAGTGGAAAAGAATCTGCCAATACATAGGCAAATTACATACGCATTTATTCTTTGATCCAGAAATCCCACTTCTAAGACTCTGTCCCAAAAGTTCAAGGGCAAAAATATGAGTAAAATTATGTACAAGGCTATTCCTTAAAGCACAATTTGTAGTAACTAAAAACTGGAAGCAAACACATGTTTATCAATAGGGAATTAGCTGAATAAATGATAGTAAATCCACATAATGGAACACACTGTAACTGTTTAAAAAAAAAAAGGATAGCTCCACAGACAATTCTAGAGTAACCTCTAGGATTTGAAATTAAGTGAAAAAAAAAAAAAAAGTCATGCTAACATTCACCTAACAAGTTACATGAATATATATTTGTTTGGTTTCAAAAGAGAATGAGTAGGGGGCGCCTGGGTGGCTCAGTGGATTAAGCCGCTGCCTTCGGCTCAGGTCATGATCCCGGGGTCCTGGGATGGAGCCCCGCATCGGGCTCTCTGCTCCGCAGGGAGCCTGCTTCCTCCTCTCTCTCTGCCTGCCTCTGCCTACTTGTGATCTCTCTCTCTGTCAAATAAATAAAATAATAAAATCTTTAAAAAAAAAAAAAAGAACGAGAGGATAAATCATAGGATTGTAAAATGTTTCTCTATGAAGGAGAGAGGATCATGGTTAAGAAACCCATGATAGAAGTTAGACTTCTTTGAATATGCTTAACTTTGTACATGTATTTTGAACCAATTAAATATTATATAATTATAAGGTAAAATTATATTAAAATGAAAAAAAACTGCAATCCCCAAAATTCAGAAGTAAATCCAAACTCACCTTACACTTACTTAGTTGCTGGCTTATCGAACAAAGAAATATAATTTCAAATGATGAAAAAAACAGTGGGTTGCCTGCCTTTCCTGAGTGGAATTTACCTTAAAGACAAAAAGAACTAAAGGGAACACACACACACACACACACACACACACACACACACACACGATTAGGTTAAAGCAATTATTTATAAATGTTAAATATACAAAAACCCAAATATATAATTAAGAAATTAATGGAGTTAATTAGTATTCCATAATGAAATCTCACTACAAACCCATGGTTTATTTTCTCTTAAAAAATGATATTCATAAGCTTGTCTAAAAAGAGAGAAAGACCTATAAACAACAAGCCACCGCTATTTAAAACCAACAAGCAAACAAAGAAAACCCTAGGTTTCTTTCTTTTTTTTTTTTTTTACTCACAAAATGCCAATTCCCACTATATACTATTTCCCCATTGAAACAATGGCCAATTCCAGGTTTGGATAAAGATATGATGAAGAGGATCCTGATGTCATTGGGTCATACCTAATAGCAAGGAATCCATGAAAGCCTACTTTGATAAGACTACTTTGGGCATGACTTCCAAAAAAGGGGTCATATCCAATGGATGGAAGAGCTAACTTGAAAAGCCCCATTGTGCCAAAGATGGACAGTGTGTGTATCAGTAAAAACTAAAACTGCAATGGGTTGATAACAATCAAATATGTTAAAATCCCCAAGTTGAAAATGACATTTAAAATAAATTAATCACTTTGCATGATGGTGGATAACAAGTTTATTATTTAGAAAGTGGTAAATAGAGGGATACAACCAGGCACTTAACATGTCTCTCTCATATAAAACACTCAATTTAAAAAAATACTTGACTGCTAATCTCGAAAGAGAGACACAACCAGACATTCTGTGCCTCCAGATAAGAGGTAAAACACCACGTTGAAGTGTTTTTGCCACAAGTAACAAGCCTGAATCAGATCAAGACAAATAAATATTGTTTTCAACAAATAAATTGCAAGAACAAAAATTAGGAGAGGTAACCTACAGATGAAAAGATACTAAGATACTAAGAAGACATATCAATATACATGCAAAGTCTTGACCTTATTTGAATACTGATTTAAACAAAATTTGTAACCAGAACATGGACTTAATAGTATTAATAGAGTATTTCTAATCTTTTTTTTAGATATGACAGTATTGTGGCTATGTTTAAAAGGGAATCTTCACCTTTTTAACAATACATGCTGATATATTTACAGATAAAAATATGTAATACCTAATTTTTTCCAAAACAATCCAATTTTGAATTAGTGGAATAAAAGCAGGTAGAAATGAAGCAAGATCACAATTAAGAATAAGAACAAGTTAACATATCATCTGTAAAATGCCTCTACCCATTTCCGAAGTTATCAAATGCCAGTAATGTTTTGTAAATTTTCTTCTTGGAGTATTTCCTATAAAGAAATGACAGAAATGAAATGCAGGATTTGTCTTTCATTCACAATATTAAAAATCAATTGTATAAACCAAAGAGAATTTTAGATGTCATCATTCTCATCCAATTAACAATTCAAACTAAATAAAATTTTATCTCTTTTTTTCCATCCTTCCTGTCTTTCTTATCACTTTTTCTTTTTTCACATGTACTCTCTGTGTTTATATTTTACCTTTTACTCTTTTATTATATTCTTTACTTTTTGCTCACTATTTCTTTCTTTATCAAATAAATTTACCTATAAGGGAAATGCATTTTTGGAAGAGCATTATGAAAGTCAAGGTAAGCATCAAACTTCAGAAAGTTGGACCTGTTAGTAACAAAATTCAACAGAACAGTTTTCCATAGTTATCTACTGACGTATGTATAAAGATTTAATCACAACAGTAACGCCAGAGTTCTCACATGGTCCAACTGTTAAATAACTCAGCATAATAAATTTAGCTGTTTTCACATGAACCACTGATGCGCAAAAATAATTTCCTGCTAATCAGTAATAATGACTATATACCCAGTGAGTCACCGTTACACTTTAAGAAGAAGACTGTGCTAATGCGTGAATAATTATTGACCTGATTAAGTGTCCAATCTTGCTCTTGGAAAAAAAAAAAAGTGCACATCATTTAACAATTCAGCTCTATATTGTGTGTGTGATAAAAGCAAGAGGTAATTTGGATAACTAATGCACCAGCTAAATTCTGTTAGGCAGTTCCCAAAAGTAGATGATTTCCATCTCCCTTAAACATTTCAGGAAACCTACATTTTTCTCTGCCTTGTGTCCTTAATGTGCTGCCAACTATTTTCTTTTTTCCTTTTCTTTTTTTTTTTTTTTCCTAGAGTCAAAGGGAAAAAAGAATTAGAGGAAATGAAGTAGATGATAGGGTTTTATGTATCTCTCAGTTAAGAGGGCTTGGGGTTCAGAGAAAAAGTTATTACTAGTTAGCACCACAGAACATTCCTCTGCAAGGCCACTCACTATTCAATGCTATTAGAAATGTAAACCTCTTTGAGAAATGAGAAATGTGCATGATTCCATATATTTAGCAAAGACCAAGTTGGAGTGTGATGAAGAGCTAAGAGCTATTATTTGTCAGGTTACCATTGTCTCTGATCAAATTGTTACTTGCCCTTGCTTCCCATTAAATACAAAGATTATCTCACATTAAGTACGAAGAGACGAGTTCTGCTTTCCAGAAATGTCTTGACATTGTAAATCAGGTCAGAGGCATAAAGACGAAAAGAGCGATGCAATCTGGAAAGGATAGAGTGCTCCTTCATTTATGAATGAGTGTGGTGAGATCATGAATGCGACATTATTAACAGCTGGAGAAATACACTAAGTCAGAAAACCTTCTGAAAAATTAAAATTAGAAATAGTTTGAATCCTGCAGCAAACCCGTTGACATAACATTGTAAAAAAGACTCACTGTTACAAATTTTAGTTCGACTAGGAGAAGAGGAATTAGTCTACAATCAGATTAAGGGATATGGACAGCAAAGCGATGTTCTTTTCTTCAAAGGAGGCATTTGTTACCCACAATGATACTGTTTATCGCCCCAACTATATTAGAGCTATGTAAGAATACAAAGTATCCCTGAAACTGACATGAAATCAAAGGACCTCAGTAATCCTGATGAATGATCCAAGGGCCTTCCAGGAATAACTGAAAAATGCCCACAATTCTGAGAAGGGCAGAATATTTTCATGGAATGCGGCAGCTGGGCATAATCAAAAATGGCGAACAACAGAAAAGCCTGAGCCATCTCTTTTTTGGAGATGTTATTTCTGTATCCGTTATTTCAAACCATTCACTTTAATTTTAATGGGAAGTGTGAGGCTACCTCAGAGGCACTCTGAAACAACAGAGTAATATTGAGTTTTGGTCTCACGAGGCAAGTATATCTATAAGTTGTTTGCACCTCGATATTAACTCTGGGCCTTAATTGTTTAACCTTTCAACTTCTCATTTATTGAATGCATTCTCTAATATCATGCCATAAAAATATGGAGTTCCCCACTGTACTACACTAATGAGTCACAGAGATGGTTTTGCCCACTTTAGACTATAAATAATATCTCTGTATTATATCACAAATAATAATTATTCTTCATCTCATGACTTTAGGTCATTAATAAAATGAGTATATAATGATCATTATGCTCTGTTTAGAAAGGTAAAGCAGTATATAATATACTTTAGAATGACCTCCATCCCAAATGATTAAAGTATAAAGCTATAATGAAGAAGGATAATTTCTGTCATCAAGAAAATTTACCAGCCTGAAACCATTTATATTCCATTATGCTGTATAAATTACTGCTGTATCAGCATAATAATATTTATCAAAATGTTTATCCCAATATAGATTTTTCTAACTCTAAAGAGACCCAATATGGTATTTGTTCCTCTGAAATAGACTTACCCATATTTGACTGGATTTAGGTCAGGCAGAAGGGATCCTGAAAGGTACAAACAAAATGTTCGCTGAAAATAGTGTAATGTTTCTGCCCACAGAGACAAAGTTTATGTTTCCCTAGGATTGATTCATTATGGCAGAATGGGTATTGCTTATGAGTTGTGTGGGGCTTCTATCAGTTTCTGCCTACCTTGATTCTGAATCCCCCTCTTCAGGCACTGCATGTCAAGAGACCTGACATAGGTATCCTACTTTCCCACCCCGGTAAGCCTCTCAATTCAGGGAATTCCTACAAACACACATCCTTCATCTCATCTCTGAAATAAAAATCTATCTCCCTTACTAGCACTCATTAACATTTCTGTGTCTTCCCTTCAATTCGAATCACTGACATGGTGAAGTTTGCCCTCATGATGCTGCAGGGAAAGAGGGGGTGACTTTCACCTCTCTTTCTGAAGGCAAGTGTAACTATGAGACTTCATTGCAATCACACAATCTCAGGAGTGAGCAATATTTAGTTCATGGTCTGGAGCAGGAAGGGGGGGGGAAGTATGTTGGTGAAAAAAATCCTTTATGATTATCTAGAGTGAGGTATTTGCTTATAATCATAGGTCAAGTTCTTAAAAAAAATAATACAACTTCCAAAAAAAGTTTATGAACTTGAAAATCAGAGAAATTATAAAATCAAAAATATGTTTTTTAAAAACTAACTAGAAAAACTGAATTGGTTAAATGAGAAATGGAAAAATAAAAATAGTATACCAGAAAACCTCAGCTCAAGAAAAATCCTATAGTGGTATGAAAACATTCTGTCTACTAAAAGAAAGAAAGGGAAACAACCAGCTGTGGCATAATTCTCATCACCAAAATTCAGAAAGTTCATCTGATTATTAGGAGAGATAAGTTTCTCTACATGTGAGATTTGAAATAAAATAGTAGTTGACTGATTTATTCTCTGGATCAACAAGGGTCCTTTTTTTTTTTTTTTTTTTTAATTCCTAACAGGGACAGAGGGAAACACAAAAGGGTGGGCTTCTCAAATGTAGGCTGCAGACTAAGACAGAGATGTCTGGCTCTTTGCTTTAATTTATATGACCAGATTCTTTAATATGAATTATTATCGACTATTTCTTTAGCTTCTGTGGTATTTCCTGGACTGGGTGTATATTATTTCTCCAGAGAAAGCAAAATCAGCACAGAGGTTCAAATTAATGAGAATAATTTCACTGATCTAATAGCTAAGCTCTTCTCTTTTTCTATCACAGGCTCTTGCTCTTCCGTTAGCCTTACTGGCATCTCCAATTCTACGAGAAGAAAAAAAGAGATAAAAGTTAGGTTTGTAACTTCATTGAAGCTCTCTTCAAAGATTTAGTGGGAAGAAGATTAGAAACATAGACCTAATTGAGCTTTACTACACAATATAGATTTCTATTTTCCATTCTCTCTATAGCCTCTTACAATCCAATTCAGCAAATAGTTATGGAGCACCCACACATTATGGACACAGATAGTGTTAGGAGATAAGGGATTGAATAGAAATATACAGAATGGTTTCTTCCCTAGAGAACCTTAAGTTCTTATTTGAGAAAGAACACATAGAGATACTTCTTTCTTTCTTTCTTTAGATTTTATTTATTTGTTTGAGAGTGAGAGTATGATCAGGTAGCAGAGTGAGGAGGAGACTTCCCATTGAGCAGGGAGCCTGACACAGGGTTTAATCCTAGGACCCTGAGACCATGACTTGAGTCAAAGGCAGATGCTTACCTGACTGAGCCACCCAGATGCCCAGGGATTTTTTATTAAATAGGAAACTTTCAGGCATGAAATGATCAAGGACATGAATAAAGAATACCAATACCAAAAAAAAAAAAAAAAAAGAGAGAGAGAGAGATTAGAAAAGAACGATCCATAGGAGACCTAGGATGTGGACCAGACCTTGAAATAAAATTTGTAATCTAGGCCAGGGAGCAACTTCAGCCAAGACAGGGAGAAAGGAATAAGTGAGAGAGTACTGTTGGAGACTGAGAACTGTATATGACAGAACTGAAGGACTGACAGCAGGAGATAAACACGGGTGACAATAATTAACAGTAAACAGAAGGCTAAGGATACACAGTGAGCAAAGAAGGAAGTATACAAGTTTCCCGAGATTAGTAAAAGTACATAATTTATATATTATATGACATCATGTAAATTTTTACACTATAAACTGAGATGTTTTGTTTCCACATCTCTGAGACTCTGAGGAAATTGCAGAGGTAAATTTTATTTCCTCTCCACACTAACTGGCAAAGTGAGTCAGAAACCCTGGCAAGCTCTGAGGGCAGGACATGTTTTACTTTTGCTTGAAAACATTAGCAGCTATTAAAATAATTCTCTTCATTTCATCTGTTATACAATAGACAGGAAACGCATGGAAGAAAAACACACATACCCAGGATCCATTAGTCCTTTCACAGCTGGTGAGAGATGAATCCTTGCTTTATCAAAGTAATTGGGTTATTATGTGAGACTAACTTCATTCCACACCCTCTTTCTTTCTGTGGAGAATAGGTAAGCGATCAGCGTGTCATACTTCCACCTCGCTACACCCCTTTTAGGAATATTTTGTTTAGACCTCCATAGATGACACGTCTATTTTACAGATTAAACTTATCTAAGCTTATTAATCATTCAATGATGATGTGAGTGTACGTCAGGTGTTTTTTATAAATACTAGAAATAAATGATAAAACGGAGACTAAGGTCTCAGCCATCGTAGAGCATACATTCCAGTAAAGGAAGACAGCAAAAAAAAAAAAAAGACAAAGAGTAGCCATGATGATTTAAGGCCTGGTCCATGATCTAAAATAAACAAGGTCACATGACAGAGGGTGAAGGAATGAGGAAAAGACATTCCCTTGAACAGGGTGGTCACAGAAGTGATCCCTGAGGAGGTACCCTGGAGTTCAGCTGAAGGACAGAAGCACTAGATGGAAGAAGTCAGAGGAAGAGCACTCCAGGCGAACAGAACCACAAAGGTAGCTGCAAAGAGCCTGGTGTGCTGGAACAGAGAGGGAGAGGGCAGTGTCACTTGGCTGAGGGTAGTAAGAGGAAGAAAGGTGGCATAATCTTGGAAGTTGGGAAGGGACCCCACAGTGGAGAATTTTGTAGGGTTTGGTTAGAGGAGGGAATAGGAGAGAGAAGAGTAGATCGTCAAGAGGTTGAGGACTGTGGGGGAGAAAAGGAAAATGGTCCTCTAACAAGGTTAAACAAACTCTTCTAAGGTCTTACTGTCTTGACAAAAAGTGTACTCTTTAGTTTGTCAGTTTCTTAAGCAGGGAATTTTTTTATTTCGTTTCATTTTTATTTATTTATTTATTTTGAGAGAGAGCAAGCAGAAGTGAGCAGAGAGACGGGAAGGAGCAGAGGGTGAGGGAGAGTTTGAGAATTTTGAGCAGCTTCCATGCTGAGTATGGTGCCCAGCACAGGGCTCCATCTCATGACCGTGAGCTCATGACCTGAGCTGAAGCTAAGAGTCAGATACTTAACCAATTGAGCCAGCCAGGTGCCCCAGGAATTTTATTTTTTTTTAAGATTTTATTTATTTATTTGACAGATAAAGATCACAAGTAGGCAGAGAGGCAGGCAGAGAGAGAGGAGGAAGAAGGCTCCCCGCTGAGCAGAGAGCCCGATGCGGGGCTCGATCCCAGGACTCTGGGATCATGACCCGAGCTAAAAGCAGAGGCTTTAACCCCCTGAGCCATCCAGGCGCCCCAGAAATTTTATTTTTAATTAGCTATTTTAAGTTGTGAGAAGCCAAAACAAAGTGAATTGAAATTTCCTTTTTCCTTTCTTTGTCTTAGACTTTTTCCAATTATGTATATACAAAAGAAACTAGATAGAAAAGTTTCAAACTATTGGTCAATTAAATTAGACAAGTGTTTATTAATCCTTTACTGTCTACTTCACTGTTCCAGGCATCGTGGAATTATAAAAGAAGGCAGAAGTCATGGCTCCTCAGGGAACTCACAACCTGTTTGAGAAAACCTGCATTAATGCACTAAGAGTAATGTTATCACAAATATCTAAATCAGCAGAAGGGAATAGAGCACAAATTGTACACTTCATTTTTTTTAAGTTGTGGAATTATACAAAAACCAGTGTGGGGTGGATTTATCCAAGAATATTGTGTGAAGTAGTTGTGGCAAAGCCCAGTTATAAAAGGAGGAGATTGGATTTCTAAACCAGAGATAACATTCACAAAACTGGGATTGGATACTGGGTTTCCAGGGGAGAATAGAGACTGCAGCTGAATGTTTATCTGTAGCCAAGGGGAAAGATTAAGAATAATTAAGCAAGGAAGAATGATATAATGAAATTTTGTACAATCAGACTAAGTTATTTGTATGTCTCCAATAGTTCGCAGGAAATTACTAAACTTTCAATCAGCAGGCATGAAAGTGGATTTTTTTTTACAACAAACAACAAAAATAGCAAACACATGTAGTGTTTCTCACATGAGAAGTACTTTGAATAAGTCTCCTTAAAATCCTTACAGCAACACTAAGGTAGATCATTAATTTCAGGTAACAGACAAAAAACTGGGGCATGTAGGGTTACCTAACTTGCTCGTTGTCACCCTCTAGTCTCTCATACAACCAAACGATGAAACCTACGGGGTATCTCTAACTGCCCGGGAGTCTGACTTCTTCAAATATTAGACATTGCAACTGTTCTATGAGCAAATACGATCAAGCAAAAAGGGGCCAGAGATAAAAAGACCAGGTAGAAGTGTTTGCTACCTATGAGTGGGAAGCCTATATAGCAGTGCTAACAGTGAGAATGAGGAGGAAAGTATAAATGTAAGAATTCTTGTAAAAGATGACTGTCCAAGCTTTGGGAAAATATGCATACAACCAGGGAAATAAGGAATAATACCAAAAGAGCTCGGTTAGGAAATGGGAAGGAAAGTAGTATAGTTGGCTCAAATGTAGAAATTGGAAAAGAAGGTTAATTAGTGGCAAAAAAAAAAAAAAAATGGTTGTCCAGACATTGAGTTTAAGCAGAAGTAAGAACTTCACCGAGCAAGAATTCACAGGCAATTGTAAAGCACACAGAGAATAAATTTACAGCTTCATGCCAAGTTGACTTTAAGTCAAAGTAACTTTTCTATCACTGTCTTTTTTAGCTTTAGATTTGACTGCAAAAAATGAGATCCAGAAGAGATCCTGGTTTAATTGCAGATGAATAACTGTAGCAGCTGTGTCTAAAACAAGTCATTCTCAAAGGTGATGAGGTCAAGCTCCACAGTGAGCTAGACATTTTGTTCAAACTGAGCTGCCCATCTGCCCTGCTAGACTAACAGAGCTGCTGTTCACAAAAAAAGAATATCTTGGTCACCTGTGAGTCTATTAGGGAAGTAGACGTACAAGAAGTGATGGATGGCTTTACTTCAGCAGAGTGCAGAGGAGAAGTGGGAGAGGACAAAGGTGAGAGAGTGAGGAAAGTTTACCAAAGACTGAAAAAGGCTAGCTTTCCCTTAATTAATCCTGTGGTTCTTTACCGATGCAACCTCTTGTCTTAGGGGTGAACCCCACTGAGACTCTTCATTTCACTTTGGTTTTAATTCTAATGTACCACAGTAACGACACATAAGGTAATCAGATACTAAATTTTCCTATTCTTCTATCTCAGAAGACCCATGGCAATGGATGGTAGTGATGTACACTCCATCCAAATCACAGGTGTAAGAAAACCATTTATTTTTCAAGATAACCAATTTGCTTATGATCTTCTCACCATCCTTCTTTTCTCACAGAGAAAACGCAGGGTATTACAGAAACTTAGTTGAACATTAGCTCTGAAGAACGAATCAGTTTAAACTTTTTTGATCTGACAGAATTCCTATAAAAAAGGTATTGCAATATGGTGTCAGAGAAAAGGATCCTTCCCTTTTAAGCCCCAGAGGCCATATGCTCCACACTTCATGAAAAGAAAACCACACAACCAGGTGGAGGGTAATAGAGAGGGCACGTATTGCATGGAGCACTGGGTGTGGTGCAAAAACAATGAGTACTGTTACGCTGAAAATAAATAAATAAATTTAAAAAAATTTTTTTAAAAACACATAGAATAAATCTTTTTTTTATTTATTTTTATTTGTTTATTTACAGCATAACAGTGTTTATTGTTTTGGCATCACACCCAGTGCTCCATGCAGTACGTGCCCTCCCTATTACCCACCACCTGGTTCCTCAACCTCCCACCCCCCCCCACCCCCCTGCCGCCCCTTCATAACCCTCTGGTTGTTTTTCAGAGTCCATAGTCTCTCATGGTTCATCTCCCCTTCCAGTTTCCCTCAACTCCCTCTCCTCTCCATCTCCCCATGTCCTCCATGTTATTTGTTATGCTCCACAAATAAGTGAGACCATATGATACTTGACTCTCTCTGCTTGACTTATTTCGCTCAGCATAATTTCTTCCAGTCCCATCCATGTTGCTACAAAAGTTGGGTATTCGTCCTTTCTGATGGAGGCATAATACTCCATTGTGTATATGGACCACATCTTCCTTATCCATTCATCCGTTGAAGGGCATCTTAGTTCTTTCCACAGTTTGGCGACCGTAGCCATTGCTGCAATAAACATTGGGGTACAAATGGCCCTTCTTTTCACTACATCTGTATCTTTGGGGTAAATACCCAGCAGTGCAATTGCAGGGTCATAGGGAAGCTCTATTTTTAATTTCTTCAGGAATCTCCACACTGTTCTCCAAAGTGGCTGCACTAACTTGCATTCCCACCAACAGTGTAAGAGGGTTCCCCTTTCCCCACATCCTCTCCAACACACGTTGTTTCCTGTCTTGCTAATTTTGGCCATTCTAACTGGTGTTAGGTGGTATCTCAATGTTGTTTTAATTTGAATCTCCCTGATGGCTAGTGATGATGAACATTTTTTCATGTGTCTGATAGCCATTCATATGTCTTCATTGGAGAAGTGTCTGTTCATATCTTCTGCCCATTTTTTGATATGATTATCTGTTTTGTGTGTGTTGAGTTTGAGAAGTTCTTTATAGATCCTGGATATCAACCTTTTGTCTGTACTGTCGTTTGCAACTATCTTCTCCCATTCCGTGGGTTGCCTCTTTGTTTTGTTGACTGTTTCCTTTGCTGTGCAGAAGCTTTTGATCTTGATGAAGTCCCAAAAGTTCATTTTTACTTTTGTTTCCTTGGCCTTTGGAGACATATCTTGAAAGAAGTTGCTGTGGCTGATATCGAAGAGGTTACTGCCTCACATAGAATAAATCTTGAACAGCCATCCCAGTTTCATTTCAGCAAATCACCAATCTACAAACAATAATCTGAACAAAACCTAGGAAGATCTCATTTTTTGATGTAGGATGACAGTAATGCATATACTTTAGCACCAGAGTTTAATGTGTTACCAGATTTTATTCAAGGTCTGCATTTATGTAAAAGAAAAAGCAGAATCTTGCCCCACATGTGATATATGTAACACTTTCCTTGCCTGCCTAATAGCAATATATCACTTTTGTACAATGCAAATGAAATCTATAAAAATGTGGACTTGTAGGTTGTTTTTTAAATTCTATAGCCAGAAAGAAAATAGCTAACTCCTATCCACAATTCTCAAATCACTTTGCTGGGTTTTTTGCCCAGTCATCCAATAGAATAATGTTTGAAAACCTTTAGGTTTCACAAAGCCTTATTTGATTTTCTATTAGCTCCACAGATAAGCCAGCCATCAAAATAAAATGTACAAAAACATCAAGCTATTATTTTATACCTGAAGAGACTACTAACTATACAGTTCTGTAAAACATATTCAACAGATAAGTGTTTCCTTTTGTACTGACTTGCAATAAATTTGGCATTTCCTTTCTGAAACAGCTTTCATGTTTTTCAAAATGGTTGCAATTTGAAGTAAAAAATGGTTTACTTATGTCTTTATAAAATGTTTACAAAGACCTAGTCATCAGACTTCGTGCTATTCACAAAGGCAGAACATACTATTTCGAAAATATAATATTCCTTAATCTCTTGTGGCACTCTTTTGTCTGACAAATTCACTCACTTAGTCTCTGATTTAAGTTAAATAATATGATAATAACAGCCCTAGAGTTCTCTCCACCTTAAGGAGGCTGAAAGCAGCTTGGTCTTCAGGATGCCTGACAGCTTCACAGCCATCCAGTCAACATTCAGAATGTGGAGCCATTTTATTACTGCGTTCTTCTATCTTACCTGCTAAGTGCATGTGAAAGTAACTCATGCTCAGGATGGCCGAGTTTCACAGAGAAAAGTTGCTTTTTCACAACAGAGTGTGTGCGTGTGTGTATGTGGTGAGAGTGTTGGTGACAGCACAAGCAGAGCAAGTTTCAGGCAGTTTTTGTTGTTTTGCTGTCCCAAAGTGCTAACAGTTCCACTCAGATCAATTAACTTTCTTAACCAGATTGCCTCAGTTGGTGGAAACAGCATAAGGAAAGCTTACTACAATGAACTTCCCATCAACTATTTAAAAGATTATCACATTATCATTTTGTTTTCCTATTAACAAACATTAAACATGGTCAGGTCTATTTTTGTTTTCTTTCTTTTCATAGAAATGCCCATTATTCTGCATTCTAATATATACTGGTAAATAAAAAGGTAGAAAATTCTCGTAGTTTTTCCCAGTCATATGTTGATATAAAAACCTGCTGGTCATATGTCATATTGTTTTAAGGATAATATCTGTGAAGACCTGAATAAAGTTAGATGAGTTGATGAAAGGTTTTTCTTTTTTCTTTTTTCTTTCTTTGGGTCCCTCAGATTCCAGGAATGAGTCTTGACTGGACTTAGCCAGTCATAAAACCACCACTCACCTTTCAATGACTCATTTTAGTAAGGGCATTTGACACAATTTAGGCCAATGAAATATGAAGGCAGGTCTGCTGAGAACATCTGAGGAAAGTTTCTTTACTGCTGTAAATGAAGACATATACACTGACATTGTCACATCTGCATCTAAGGCCTGGAGCTATAGCAGTCATCCCGCAGTCATAAAGAGAATCCAACCTTTCCCTAAAGAGTCCTCCTATTCTTTCTTCAGTAAACACAACTGAGTAAAAATGAATACCTAATTTCCTGTAGGACCCACCTATGGAAGGCTGATGGATATTCAGATCCTGAGCTCCATCATGACCACCTATGAGAGTTAGGATATGCAAGGGTTATTTAATAAACAGAGTCCTGACCCATGTCTGTTTTCTACAGACCTATAATTGCTTTACAGTTTCCGAATGTGAAGTCAGACTGTGCATGCTCTGCAGCTGGCGAAACTCTCAGACTGGAGTCCACGGTAGCGCGAGTGTTCCCAGTTTACCAAGAAATAGCTAGGGATGAGCCCAGTAGAAATCCACTCTAAAACAGAAATAGTACACCTAGGATTATACTCGAGCAGGTCGAGAGGACACAAGTTAACCCAGACCTCCATGTCACCTATCATTTTCACATCTCTGCCTCTCCCACAGCTCACCTCTGGCTTCATAGAAGGTTCCCTAAGATCATCTCTCAGAGGAGGATTAACTCAAGCTTAGTACCGGGAATGAGTTTCTTCCCCTATAGATCCAGACTGTAACCTGTTACTACTGTAGCCCTGATAAGGGGTAATCTTAGAAATAAATGAGGAAAATCCCCCTAGGCACAGAGTTCCAGCTACTTCTTGTAAAGAGAAAAGTTGTCCCATGGTTAGAACTTACACAGATGTATGGGCACTGCCTCTTTACTTGACTGGTTGGTTAGGAATCTGAAGAGGCAAGATGGGATACTGGGAATAAGTAGATCAAGAGAAATGTCACGCAGAGAAGCCACCTACCAAAGACCGTTAATAAGTGGCCGGCTAGAAAGAGTGATGAAATGGACTCTGAGTTGTAGGTGAGACATCAGCTTGATCATAACACCCTGCAATGACAGGGACCCTTTGGGATGCAGAGCCCAGTGGCCATTGTGTGGTATAGTATCCCCATTAGATTGAGTACATTCGTCCGTGAACCAAGGTGGGTAATTAAAAATGACTCTACTCATCTTACTCATCTTCATTCCCAACAACCAATTTGGACTTGATCCTATTTTCTCAAATTTGGGCTTTAAAAATAGATACATTATTTAAGTATAGTTGGTAGACACTGTTACGCTAGTTTTAGATGTACAACATAGTGATTTGACAATTCAAATTTGGGCCTTTTAAAGGTAAGTTAAAAGCTTTTTAAAGGTCAGTTTCCAAAGCAATGATGCCTCTACCAGGGAATACACTGAAAGTCCAGCTCAAGATAAAACTAAAGCCGTGGCTGCATCCAGTTTGAGATCCTGTTCTAGTAGATCAGTAGGCAAGGAAAGGAGTTATCATACCAATAGGTGCAACTGACCCTGGTCATCATCAGGGGATAGGATTAAGATTGCTGCTGGATAACAGGAGGTCTAGAAGCACTATGATTGGCACTCGGGTATCTACACTACGTGGAGCAGCTTTGTGAGCTGGGAATAGGCAATAACTGCCTGATTTGGAATACAACTCCTTCCCTGGAATGAGCCACACCAGTGTGGGCAATGAGGTTGGCAGTGTCAGTTAGGATGTGTAGAAAACTAGAAACATTTTCCCAAATTTTATGGACTAGGTAAATCTCTCAAAACTCTTGAATGATCCTGGAAAAAACAAACAAACAAATAACAACAACAACAACAACAACAAAACCAGAAAGAGCAGTTGTCAGTAATCGTGACGGAGACTGCATTTTCTGCTAACAGTGAAAAAGAGGGATCAAGTCAGATTTTTTAATTTAGAAAAACATCAAAATGTAAGATATTTTATTCTTTCTGCACATCATAATGTTTGGGAGGCATACCTACCAGGTATGTATTTAAATACTATATATAATGCTATTTCCCCAGGGACTAAAAACCACCAGATCTGCTAAATAAGAGTTTTGCTTCAAATTGCCAAAATGCATGTAACCTACTAAAATACTTTTTCTTCTTTAGAATTTCTCTAAATATGTGATTTGTTCCTATTTATATGTAGAAAATAATATAAATAAAACATAAAATGACACGTCATATTATTTTATAATCAGGTATTCAAGATTCAATTATTTATAATTTTAGTACTTTTTTAATGATTTATAACATGTAGGAAGTAATTTTGTATTTTATTCATGTTTTCACATGTTTTCAGCAATAGTGCATGCTTGGAAAAGACAGACCTGTGTTAAATTTAAAGCTAGCTTGCTTATGGTTTTTCAAGCTACGTGACCTTGGGGCAAGTTACTTAAACACTTTAACACTCGGGTTTCTTTATCAATATTATTTTTTATCAGTAACAATCCTACCTCACAGGTAAGAACCAGGTAAATATTAGATGAAATAATCTATGCAAAACGCCTAGCAGGTTGGTGACATTAGGTGGATATTACTCTGTTAAAAGAGAAAAATACTACCCAACACCCACTAGGATTTGAATTTTTAAAAATATCTGACCAACTGTGCCCAGAATTACATCATATGTAAGACAAACTTATTGATAGTGTTTCTTGACTCCTTGTCAAGCGTAAAACATCTATGGTGAGGCTGCCCAGGTTCTATCATCTAGGTATACCATGCAGTCGTTCCTTGCTGGATTAGAAAAAGTGCAGGTTCCTTCTGCTCCCTCTTCACTTCCTAGTTGTAGAGACTATCTCTGTGGTCTGTGTGAGAAGTGCCTGATCTCCCTACTTGTTTTCAAATGTCCCTCCTCCCCCACAGACCCACATATTAATCAGCAATAGGATACACTGTGAGTAATAGAAACCCCAAGTGACAGTAACCCCAAATTTTATTTAACAGGAGTTAAATACAATATAACCTCTCTCATGCAAAAGTCAGAGCTGGGCTGTCCAGGAGTGGTAAGGGTATATCTATTACACCGAATCTTCTTCCGTCTTGTCCTGCCATGCATGGCCACCATCACCAAGATTAATTCATTGTCTCTGATGGCTGGACTGACTTCAGTCATTATGCCTACATTCCGAGTGTCAGGAAGACAGAGGAGACAAAGTAAAAAGAGGTCAAGGGTACACAAAGACCTACTTTGAAGGAAAATACCCAAATTTGTTATATGATACTTTGCTTATATTACCTTAGACAAAATTTATCCCCATGTCCACATCTGGTTTGCAAAAAGGGCTAGAAAATGAATTTATTTTTCTAGAACTAGAAGTGGAACTATTGCTGTGGAAGGAGAGGAGGAAAATACTGGGGAGAATTAACAGTATCTGACATGGCCCACCACAAGCCTCCTGATTTAGACAGTTTGAAAAGTACCTAAATCTTCCTGAAGGCTTTGACTTAATGGAACATAAAAATCAGAAAGGTGTGCAGACTGCTTCCACCTTCTGGCCTTCTTCGTATCTCCTCGAAGGCACTAAATGGGAGCAGGCCTCCTTCATTAAAATATAAAGAAGAAAATTCAAAGGAAATGAAGCTTAAATTGGCATCTGAAGTATTAGGGAATTATGTATGTCAAGTAGCTCCCTTAATAAGTACTCAACAAGTACTCAATAAGAGGTAGTCATTATAAATTATTATACTGATTAGTCCAGGGTATTACACATAGGGACAAGAAATTTTTTAAAATCTATATAATGATGACACATTACCCTTCTCAGATTTTCCCTGATAAATTGTTTCTATTATTTCACACTTAACTTTAAAGAGGAAAAATAAGTGAATGACTATATAACACTACTTACAACTCACAAAATTCCCTTTTATAGGCATATCTAACAAATCATCTTATGAACATCAGAATATAACAATAGCTTTTGTTAATTTTATTTAGATATCATTATCAGTACAATCCACACATATATTAACATTAATGACAACACGATATGGTGAAAAGAACCCTGCATTAGGAATCAAAAATTAATGACAGAGGGGCGCCTGGGTGGCTCAGTGGGTTAAAGCCTCTGCCTTCGGCTCAGGTCATGATCCCAGGGTCCTGGAATCGAGCCCCGCATCGGGCTCTCTGCTTAGCAGGGAGCCTGCTTCCACCCCTCTCTCTCTCTGCCTGCCTCTCTGCCTACTGTGATCTCTATCTGTCAAATAAATAAATAAAATCTTTAAAAAAAATTAATGACAGAAATAAAAGTCATATTACTTTTAGTTATTAATTCTCAGATCTTGGACAAGTTATTTCTTTTTCATTTCCTGCATTTATTTTTCAGCAAAAGTAATATGCAATAAAAAAATTTACAAAAAGGTATATCTTTTTTTTAAAGTTAATCTCCCCTCACTTACTCCATTCTCATTTCTCAGAGATATTAATATTTTCATGCATATCTTCCCATGTTCTTTTTTATGGTTTTACAAATATATACAAATACATAAACAACACTGGTAGAAATTGTGTATTTCTACTGGAAATGAAAGAATTGATTGTATTTGCTTTTCTCACAAATACATTTTAGTCAACATTTCAGATATATATATATCTGAAATATATACATATATATTTCAATGCATTCTCATTATTCATGGCAGTTACATTCTGTAGAGTCACCTGAACACTGCATTAACAAAAACTGAATCATTGTTCTAAGTGAAACACAGGGTTATGTTCCTGAAAGCCTCTAGCCACAAAATTTTCATCAACCAACCAGTATATAACCTTGTTTTATATGTGTTTCTGTTTCAAGCCACCTAGTTAATATATATTGTTGTAATTACCATTGAACTCACAGACGACAGTACTAAAACTCACGCCTGAAAGAAGCCTATTGAACATACATACTTTTTCCGTAAGATACATCCCAAACTTCTTGCACCTGGAACACTACACAAAACTTCTCCACTATACTTGAGGGCCATTTTAAAGAACAAAATCACCAACATATGGCACAAAAAGGCAAAAAACCATGGCACTAAATAGACCACAAAAAGAACACTTGTTTACAGTGTTTAGTTTAAACAAGAAGTTTAAAAAGGCAGGCAGAACTATCTTTGTATTCAATGTCAATTAGAAAAGTGTGCATAGGGCAATTCAAATTTTCTGCCATTTTGCACACGCACATGTCCACAAATGACTGTGAAAGTGTCATGAGTATTGATCTGAGTGTTAGAAATGAATTTTGGAAAGCAGGAAAATTTGGGAATATAGATGGTCAGCAAATAGACTATGCCCAGTACATCCTCATTATTTGCAAATTCTACATAATCTGTATGCACACACATGTATGTATTATATACATATACCTATATAGAACTAATTCACATCTTAATAACAATATAATATTTCACAGTATGAGTGCACCACATCTAAGTGTAATTGAAGATACCTTACACCATACCAATACTTCCTTTTGAACATTCAGGTTAATTCCAATCATTTTACCATTATAAGCAATGTTGCAATAAATATCCATGCATATTTATCCTCTATACATTCATGTTTATAGAGATTTATGGAAGGTGACATTGCAAAGCAAATGAGTAGGTGTTTTATTTTATGTAAATATATAGTTCTTTTAAAACAACTTTCCAAAAAAATTGTAGCAACTGACTCTCCAACTAGAAATGTATAAAAGCAGCAGCAATTCAGAGAAAAGTTACTAAATCTAGTTTTTCATGCTTCACCTGTAAAAAGCAAAAATGTATCAATTTCTCAGGATTGTAATAAAAATGGAAAATAATGTGTGGAAATATCATATATGTTTAAGTGCTACTTGTTTACTCACCTGAAATTGCACTGTTAAGAGTATGCCATTAAAATGATTTTTCCAGGGGCGCCTGGGTGGCTCAGCGGGTTAAGCCTCTGCCTTTGGCTCAGGTCATGATCTCAGGGTCCTGGGATGGAGTCCCCCATCGGGCTCTCTGCTCAGCAGGGGGCCTACTTCCCTCTCTGTCTACTTGTGATCTCTCTGTGTCTAATAAATAAATAAAATCTTAAAAAAAATGATTTTTCCAACCATTTTAAAAAATGATTTTTCCAACCATTTTAAAAAATGATTTTTTAACCATTTTTTCTAGTGGTCCATCAAATTTATCATTATTATATCCTTCTGGATCTTTTCTTTAGAGGTTAGTAACTTTTCCTTTATATATTCTGATGAATTATTCTACATTTTTTAATTTAATTTTACAATGGAATAAATTTTTCTTAGACAAAACTCCAAAAGCCAAATAATGATCAAACATGTAGTTGAATATACCAAAATATACTTAAATTCCCTCACTACTAGACATTTAATTTTTTCCCAAACAGTATTTTCAATCAAACTTATTGCTGCATAATTTTTATACAGTAACCTGAACTCACTGAAAGAGCATAATTCAATGAATTTTGAATGTTATATACATTCATAAAACCATTACCAAATCAAGACACAGAACACTTCATTTTCTTAAAAGAATTTTCTCATGCTTATTTCCAGTCAATTCCCTTCATCATCTCAGGGTGCCAGAAAAAACAATGATCTACTGCTGTCATTGTAAATCTGTTCATGTTTTCTAGAATCTCATGTAAATGAAATTTTGTAGTGTACATTTGATCTGAATTCTTTACTGAGCATACTTTTGAAATTCATACATGTTATAGCCTGTATCAGTAGCTTCGTACTTTTTTATTGTTTAGTAGTATCCCACTGTTTATATGTACTATCATTTTAATTACCCATTTACGTGGTGATAGACATTTAAGTATTTCTCATTTGGAGGACTATTTTGAATAAAACTACTATGAACATTGATCTACAAGTCTTTGTGTGATCATATGCTTTATTGTGGAATCGCAGGATAGTATGATATGTAAAATTTTATAAGGAAACTATCAAATAGTTTTCCAAAGTTCTTGTGCCATTTCCCATTCCCATCAAAAGTGTACAAGAGTTCCAGTTTGTCCATATCGTAACCAACCTTACTATTATTAGAATGTTTAATTATAGCTCTGTTAGAGTGTTTATAATGGTGAAGGAGTTCAGAACAAGTATCCCTAAATTGTGCCACTTTGGCATGTGGACTATTTTGAGCTGAAGGTAATCAAGACCCAACAGACTCAAGGAAAACTTTTACCCCTTCCTTACCTCTGTAAAAGAATTTAGATGGGGGGGCACCTGGGTGGCTCAGTGGGTTAAAGCCTCCGCCTTCGGCTCAGGTCATGACCCCAGGGTCCTGGGATCGAGCCCCGCATAGGGCTCTCTGCTCAGCAGGGAGCCTGCTTCCCTTCCTCTGTCTCTCTCTCTCTCTCTCTCTCTCTCTGCCTGCCTCTCTGCCTACTTGTGATCTCTGTCAAATAAACAAATAAAATCTTTAAAAAAAAAAAAAAAAAAGAATTTAGATGGGGGACCTGATTCAAGAACTATCACCAGAGGTAAGTACAAAGAATATGGGCTAGGTGTAGTAAGCTCTTAAGGGGGAAGGAAGAATAGCTCAGAAAGCCCTGGAAATCAAAATATTCTCTGTGCCTATTGTCTCAGCATGAGAGCAAACATTTGCTTACTAAACATTTGCTCCTCCATTTTCCAGTGAATTGTCTTCCTTCACTTTGAAGTCCCACCCCCTTCTTAGCTCAGAATGGCACATAACCTTCAATTACCTCACTGCCTGTGGGTCTCATATTTTGAAGGGACCCCTGCACATTTGTAATTAAACTTGTTTTCCTCTTGTTCGTCTGTCCTGTGTTAATTTGATTATTGGAAAATATAAAGAATTAAGAAGGGTAGAGCAAAAATTTTCCTCTCCAACAATGATATTTCATTGTGGTTTAAATTTGCATTATCCTAATGGTTAATGAAGCTGAGCATCTTTGCGTATGTATTTTGGTCATTTATATATCCTCTTTCATGAAATGATCATTTAAATACTTTGTCTACATTTTTATTAGATTGCTTCCTTAGCACTAAGTTTTGAGAATTCTTTACATATTCTTTACACAAGTTCTTTGCCAGATAAATGCATTAGGAATATTACCTTTCCTTTTTTAATAATGTCTTTTAAAGACCAAGGGTTTTTTTTTAAATTAAAATCCAGTTTATCTTTATGCCCTTTATGGTTTGTGCTTTTTGTGTCCTACAAAGTAAATATTTGCCCTCTTTCCAACCCCCCACTTGAAATTGTATAGTTTTAACTCTTACATTTAGGCCTATGCTCTTATTCAAATTAATTTTTGTGAATGGTATGAGGTAAAGGGTAAGGGTATTTTTTTTTTCCAATAAAGATATTCAAATGTTTCAGAATTACTCCTTTTTTTTTTTAAGATTTATTTATTTATTCCAGAGAGAGAGCATGAGTAGAGATAGAGGCATAGGGAGAGAAAGAATCTGAAGCTGACTCTGCACTGAGCACAGAGCCCAATGTGGAGCTCTATCTCATGACCCTGAGATCATGACCTGAGATGAAACCAGAGTCAGGTGCTTAACTAACTGAGCCACCTAGGTGCCCCCAGAATTACTTTTTTAAAAAGAATTCCCTTTCCTTCATTGAATTGCCCTAGGACATTTCTCAAAAATCAGTTTACTATGTATGTATGGATCTGTCTTTGGACTCTCTGTTCTGTTCAATTCATCTATGTTTATCCTTTAATTATTATAGCATTGGGGCGCCTGGGTGGCTCAGTGGGTTAAGCCTCTGCCTTCGGCTCAGGTCAAGATCCCAGGGTCCTGGGGTCGAGCCCCGCATCAGGCTCTCTGCTCACAGGGAGCCTGCTTCCTCCTCTCTCTCTCTGCCTGCTTCTCTTCCTACTTGTGATCTCTGTCTGTCAAATAAGTAAATAAAATCTAAAAAAAAAAAAAAAAAAAAAAAATTTAATTATTATAGCATTAATGTAAGTCTTCAGGTTTATGTGTCATAATATTGTGATTTATAACACGAAATATGTATTTTGTGTTCCTCCCCATTTCTGGCACAGAGCTCCCAAAATCCTTGAAAATTCCTCAGCCTTAGGAGTGACAGGGAGGACCTTTTGTTATGACGGTTGGTCTCTTGTTCTCAGTTCCTGAAATCACTTCAGAGCCATAAAAATGAAATGTGTGTCGTCTTATTTATTATTTATAACAAGCTCCTTTCGACCATAACTGATTTTATGTTAATTAGGTGTCTTTTGGAAATTCCTTTAAGGTGGGAGTTGCTGTTTGTTAAGGGAGCCAACCTTGTAATTGGACTTTCAGTCTCATCCCACCACCACTTTCTGGGAAGGGACAGGAGATAGAGACTGAGTTAAATCACCAACAACAAATAATTTAATGAATTATGACTATGTAATGAAGCCACTATAAGACCCAAAGGACAGAGTTCAGAGAACATGTGAAGATTTGGGGAGAATGGTGTACTCCTCAAGGCATGAAAATTCCATGACGTTTTCCCATACCTTGCCTTATGCATCTCTCCCATCTGGCTATTCCTGAATCATATCCTTTCATAATAAGCCAGTGATCTAGTAAGTAAGATGTTTTTCTGAGTTCTGTGAGCCTCTCTAGCAAATTAATTGAACCCAATGAGATGGTCCTTGGAAATTCCAACCTACAGCCTATTGTTCAGAAGCCCAGGTGGCAACCTGAACTTCCGATATACAAACTGGGACAGGGGGGTGAAATCTTGTAGAACTTAAGCCCTTAACCTGTAGAATTTGATGCTGTCTTTGGAAAGATCACGTCAGAATTGAGTTGAGCAGTAGGACACACAGGTAGTGTCCCATAGAAGTGTCTGGTGATGTGGGGGAATCTCCTCCCACCCACACACACTGCAATTGGTGACCAGAAACATTTCATGAGTCCTCCAATCTTGTTTTTCTCTATAAATTGTTTTGTCTATTCTAGGATATTTTAATTTCCATACAAATTTTAAAAATAAACCTGTCAAAATTAGCTTGAGGTAATATATTTGGTACACAAGGTGTATTAAAATTTTTTAGTTCTTCTGTCAGTTTTATAATTTTTATTTTCCAAAAATTATGACTTGCATCATCAATTTTATTGATGATGAAAATAAATTTTTCAGTAGTATATACTTATTGTTCTTTTAAGTTTTAAAGACCTGTGTTAGTTAGCATACTATCTTTCATTCTTGATGCCAATAACATGACCTTCTCTTTTCCTTGTGATCAGTCTTTTTAGGCAATGAATGGTGAACGATAATCAGTGGACAAATCTGTCTCATTATTTTTTATAACCCACAAGCTAAGAATGGTTTTTATACCTCTAAATATTTGAAAAATAAATCAAAAGTTAAAAACTATTCCATGATATTGCAAAATTATATGAAATTCAAACTTCGCTGTCAATGAACAGTTTTATTGGAATTCACCTGTACACATTTATTTACAAGTAGTTTATACTTGCTTTTATGAGAGGTCAGCAGAGACAAACATTTGTAACAGAGACCTTATTGCCAATGAAACTTAACATATTTAACATTTGGCCCTCGTTAGAAAACATCTGTTTACACCAGTTTAGAATTTTACCAAAGTTATTGGTATTTTCAGAGAAAATTAGATTTTGCTCTTATTGATTTTTCTCTATCAGACATCTATTTTCTGTTTTACTAATTTCTGCAGTTATCTTTATTCTATCTTTCTTTTTTTTCCCCATTTTATTTATTTTTTCAGCGTAACAGTATTCATTCTTTTTGCACAACACCCAGTGCTCCATGCAAAACGTGCCCTCCCCATTACCCACCACCTGTTCCCCCAACCTCCCACCCTTGACCCTTCAAAACCCTCAGGTTGTTTTTCAGAGTCCATAGTCTCTTATGGTTCGCCTCCCCTTCCAAATTTTTTTTTTTTAATAAACATATAATGTATTTTTGGAGGGAGACAAACCATAAATGACTCTATTCTATCTTTCTACGAGACTTGGGTTTAATTTTCTCCTCCTTTCTTATCTTTACAAGGTGGAATAACTGATCATTGACTTGAGATCTTTTTTGTTTCCTAGTATAAACATTTAAATATATAGAATAAACTCTAAGGAGACATAAGTTACAGTCCATAAATTTGGATATGTTGTGCTTTCATTTTTATTCAATTTTAAATACTTTTTAATTCTTTAAAGAAAAATAAGGAAAAGCAGAGGAACCCACTCTATTAAATATGGGCATATGGCAAAACTATAGCAACAAAAAAGGAGTGAAATTAACTAATCAATGATAAGTTTAAACTCATTCAATTAGGGACAGATTAGATCTAGTCAATGGTATATTAAAGTCTATTGTTACATAACAAATTGTTCTAACATTAGTGACTTAAGATAATAAACATTTACTGTCTTACAGTTTCTAAGTATCAGGAACCCAGTTTGGTTGTATTTTTTCATTCAGTATCTCTCATAAGACTACAAATAAAGTGTAAGCCACAGGGCTATAGTCACTGTAAGACTCCACTGGGGAAGTGCCTGGGTGCCAGGCAAGTTACCAGGTACAGCTCACTCTCAATTGAAGGAGATTATACAAACGTTGAGTGAAAGGCTGCCTACCAAAGACAGTGTTAAAAGCCTGGCTTATTGTATGGAGAACAGTAAACTAGATGTCTACCCAACACCACATAAAAAGATGAAATATATATGGATTAAAAAGCTACACTAAAAGGTATCGAGTTAGAGATTGGAAAGAATTTTTTAAATGGAAGTTCGAAAACAAACTATAAAGAAAAAGTGACTTCTTCATTATATTGAAAATAAGGAATTCTGTAAGATAAAAGATATGTTGAAAAAGATACCAGTTTGAAAAAGATAATTGTTGAAAATGATAATTACAAGAAGAATGAATGAAGGAAGATACTCAAATTCTAAACATATGAGGAATTAGTATTTAAAATGTACTGCAAACTTATCTAAATCAACAAAAATCACAGAATCGCTTAAAAAACAAAAACAAAAAACAGACGAAGGATATGAAGATGCAATTCAAAAGAGGAAACCCAAAAGCTGACAACAAAGAAAAAGATGTTCAAACTCATTATTAATCATTGAAATGCAAATTAAAAGAACAATGAAATAACATTTTAAGTCCCTCAGACTTCCAAAAATAAGTACTCTGAATAATACAGGAAGTGGAAAGGAAGCATGGATATAGGGACTTTCTTACAGTAGAAAGAATATCACAACCTGACCGTGTCTAGCCATATTAAGTATATGCATACCTTATCACATTAGCTATTCAATTCCCAGTCCTTTATATCTCAAAGTCTTATAAAATTCCATAAGAGGGAATTTATAAAAGGACTATCATCACAGGATTATTCAACTTAGCGGTAGTTAGAGGCTATCTGGCATCCACTATTGGGAGAGGAAATAGATATAAATATGGAAAATGCACCCTTATGGAACATTGTGCAACAATAAGATGGAACAGATTTAATGTTCACATAGTCACACAAAAGGATCTTATGAACATAGTACTGAGTGAAAATAATAATAATAAAAAGGAATAGAATGAGGGGCACCTGGGTGGGTCAGTCCATGTTCAGTGGAGAGTCTGCTTTATGATTCTATCCCTCCGTCCCTCCCCACTCACTCTCTTTCTAAAAATAGATTAAATAAATCTTTTTTAAAGAAAGAAATAAAATGAAATAAAAGAAATAAAATGAAATAGCCAGCTTTTTAAATGCAGTATATTCCATGTATGTACCATAATTCACTTTAGTAGTTAACATTCATTGAATATTTAAATTGAGCATATTATGTACAATTATGTTTGCCACATCACTATTTTATTAATGTTCATTCTGAGAAATGACACTGAAGAATTAAAGAGTAGAAAAATTGAAAATATCCCTATATACACTGTCAAACTTCTCCAGAACTGAAGTTCCAACTTCTGTTCCCATCAGCTGTGCATGATAATGCTCTTACTATAAACATTTAGAATTTAATACTAAAAAATTTTCCCAATTTAATAGATAAATCTTTTAATATGCATTTCTTTGATTTTCAGTGCAACTGAATACTTTCCATAACTTTACTGACAGCACATTATTTTCTTATTCATTAAGAAAAAACAGCCTTATTGAGGTATAACTGATAAAAGAGTTCTGCATATATTCAATGTGTACAATTTGATGAGTTTGGACCAACACAAGCACACACAATGCCATTACCACAATCAAGGGAATAGACATACCAACACTTCCAAAGTTTCCTTGTGCCCCTTTGTTTTTGTTTAGTTTTCTTAAGACTATTTTTTAGAACAGTTTTAGGTTAATAGCAAAACTGAGAGGCAGATAGAGATTTCTCAAATACCCTTTTTCTCCCTACGTGCATAGCTTCCTCTACCACCCTTGTTTTGTTTTGTTTTGTTTTGTTTTTTTGTGGTAAGAACACTCATCATGAGATCCACCCTTTTAAAGTACACAATACCATAGTGTCAATTATAGGCACCATATTGTACTACAGATCTCTAGAATTTATCTACCAAACCAAAATTTTATACCCAGTGAACAACTCACTCTTTTCCCCATAGGTCACGCTCCACCTTCTGGCAACCATCATTGTATTCTGTGCTCCCAGGAGTTTTACTCCTCTAGATACTTCATATAAGTGAAATCATGCAGTATTGGTCCTTCTGAGAATGGGTTATTTCACTTAGTGCTATATCCTCCACGTTCTTCCATGTTGTCCCAAAGGGCAGGACTTCCTTCCCTTGAAAACCTGAATAATACTCAAGTCTATGCATATACCATGTATTCTTTCTTCATTCATTTATCACTGGACACTTGGTTTGTTTCTGTATCTTGACTACTGTGAATAATGTTGTAGTGAACTGAGAACACAGATGGCTCTCTGAGATCCTGATTTCAATTCTTTTTGACACATACCCAGAAGTGGGATTGATGGATCATATGGTGCTTCTGCTTTGAGTTTTTGAGGAACCTCCATACTGTTCTCCATAGCTGCTGCACCATTTCACATGCCCAACAATATACAAGAGTTCCAATTTCTCCATATCCTCACAAACAGTATTCTTCTTAAATGTATAATAGCCATCCTAACAAGCATGAAGTGGTATTTCATCATAGCCTTATTTGCTGATAATCAATGCTGTCAAGTATATTTTTGCATGTTTGTTGGTCATTTGAATGTCTTCTTTGAAGAAATGTATTTTTGCCATTAACTTCTATGAGTTTCTTATATACTTTGGAAATTAACTCCTTACGAGATAGTTTGCAAGTATTTTCTTCCATTTGATTGTTTCCTTTTCTCTGCAAAGGGTTTGTAAGGTTTGACATAGGTACTTTGGTATGTTCACTTTTGTTGCCTGTGTGCTTTTATTCTTATATTCAAAAAAATCATTGCCAAGACCAATGTCCAAAAGCTTTTCCCCTATGTTTACTTCTAGGAGTTTTACTGTTTCAGGACTGGGTTTAAGTCTTCAATCCATTTTGAGTTGATTTTTGTGTATGGTATAAGGTAGCAGTCTAATTTTGTATTTTTGCATATAATATCGTCTTTCCAATACCATTTGTTGAAGAAACTATCCTTTCCCCATTTTGTTTTCCTAGAACCTTTGTTAAAAGATCAGTGAACCATACATGTAGGGGGTTATTGCTAGGCTCTTTGTTCTGTTCAGTCAATCCAAATGTTTGTCTCTATTCCAGTATCATACTGTTCTGCTTTGCAGCAGGGGCACCAGGGAGGCTCAGCCAGTTAAGCATCACACTTTTGATTTCAGCTCAGTCCATGATTTCAGAGTTGTGAGATCAAGCCCCACCTTGGGTTCCAAGCTTGGTGTGGGTCTTCCTAAGAGTCTCTCTCCTTCCCCCTCTACCCCTCACCCCCATCTCTTACTCTCTCACTCTCCTCTTAAAAAAGAAAAAAAAGAAAAGGAAAAAGAAAAAGTTTGCAATATATTTGAAATCAGGAAGCATGATGTATTCAGCTTTGTTCTTCTTTCTCATGATCTCTTTGCCTATTCTGGGTCTTTGTGAATTTTAGGACTGTCTTTCTATTACTATAAAAAAGTCACTGGATTTTTTTTTCCCCCATTTTTTTAAAATTTCTTTTCAGCATTAACAGAATTCATTGTTTATGCACCACACCCAGTGCTCCATGCAATATGTGCCCTCCTTAATACCCACCACCTGGCTCCCCCAACCTCCCACCCCGCCCCTTCAAAACCCTCAGATTGTTTTTCAGAGTCCATAGTCTCTCATGGACACCTCCTCTTCCAATTTCCCTCAACTCCCTTCTCCTCTCCATCTCCCTATGTCCTCCGTGTTATTTGTTATGCTCCACAAATAAGTGAAACCATAAGATAATTGACTCTCTCTGCTTGACTTATTTCACTCAGCATAATCTCTTGCAGTCCCGTCCATGTTGATACAAAAGTTGGGTATTCATCTTTTCTGGTGGAAGGATAATACTCCATAGTGTATATGGACCACATCTTCCTTATCCATTCGTCCACTGAAGGGCATCTTGGTTCTTTCCACAGTTTGGTGACTGTGGCCATTGCTGCTATAAACACTGGGGTACAGATGGCCCTTCTTTTCACTACTTCTGTATCTTTGGGGTAAATACCCAGTAGTGCAATTGCAGGGTCATAGGGAAGCTCTATTTTTAATTTCTTAAGGAATCTCCACACTGTTCTCCAAAGTGGCTGGACTGTCATTGGTTTTTTAAGAAGATAGCACTCATTTAATCTGTAAATTGTTTTGGGTAGTACAGACATTTTAACAATATCAAGTCTTCCATTTCACAAACATAGGATGTCTTTCCATTTATGTTTTCTTTAATTTATTTTGAAAATGTTTTATAATTCTCAGCGAAATCTTTTACTCCGTGTTGTTTATTCTACAGTATTTTATTCTTTAATACTATTATAAATGAGATTGTTTCTTCATTTCCCTTTCAAATGGTTTGTTGTTAGTACATATAAATTCAACTCCTTTTTGTTTTTGCTTTTTTTAAAAGATTTTATGTATTTATGTGAGAGAGAATGAGAGAGAGAGCATGAGAGGAAAGAAGGTCAAAGGAAGAAGCAGATTCCCTGCTGAGCAGGGACCTCGATGTGGGACTCAATCCCAGGACTCCAGGATCATGACCTGAGCTGAAGACAGTCACTTAACCAACTGAGCCACCCAGAAGCCCTCAACTGCTTTTTGTATTTTGGCTTCATATTGTATAACTTTGCTGAATTCATTTACTTGTTTTAACAATAGTCTGTGTGTGGAATCTTTTGGGTGTTCTTCATATGAGATCACGTTACCTTTGAAAAGATAAATTGTACTTCTTCCTTTCTGATTTGAATAAATTTTCTTTTTCTTACCCAGGACTTTTTTGGCATAGGATTTCCAGTACTATGTTAAATAACTGGATAACATCCTTGACATCTTCTCTTATTCCTGATCTTCGAGAAATAATTTTCAATTTTTGAATATGATGTTACCTGTGGGTTTACCATATGTTTTTCTTATGTTGAGTACATTCCTTCTATACCTAGTTTCTTAAGAGTTTTTACCTGGGGGAGTGTTAATATTTTAAATGTTTTTTTTCCTACATCTATTGAGGTGATATTATGATTTTTCCTTTGTTCTCTTAATGTGATCTATCACATTTTTGACTTGCATAAGCTAAACCATCCTTGCATCTCAGAAATAAATCCCACTTATGATGTACTTAGTGTACTACTGAATTCTGTTTACTTGTATTTTGATATATTGACCAGAGATAATAACCTATAGTTTTCATTTCTTATAGGTTTGTTTGGCTTGGTATCAGAAATGCAGGACTTATAAAATAAGTTTGAAGTATTCCCTCCTTTTCAATTTTTGGGTGTCCTTTTCTTTATTTTATTCTTAATTTTTTCCTCATACTGCGTTATTGCAGAATCTGGAAGAGGAATGAGCCCAGTCCTATGACTCTTCCCCTCTCTAGGCAGAATGGAGCTGAAATGACATGAGAAAACACTCGACAGACACAGGCTCAGCAAAATCCTATACTCTAGGACACCTTTAAACAGTGAAGCCCAAATTTGCTTCTGGGAGAGCCACAGCCCTGGGGGTAGGGTGGCATAGGGATGGGGAGGGTCAAGCCTGGGTACATAGCCCACTTTTGAGGACTCCTCAGGCACCCAGAGGAGAACTAAAGCATCTAGGGAAAAGTCTAGATTGAAGGAGCCTGGGTTCCAGAGTCCAGGTTTGGAGGTCTGGGTCTAGAGCCCT
This sequence comes from Meles meles, assembly GCF_922984935.1. Classification (NCBI taxonomy): domain Eukaryota; kingdom Metazoa; phylum Chordata; class Mammalia; order Carnivora; family Mustelidae; genus Meles; species Meles meles. Next base: position 110,071,087 of record NC_060069.1, on the reverse strand, counting down.
GATCTGGAGAGAAGGCTTGGTTTGGGAACCCAGACTATAGGGGCAAGAGCTATAAATTATGAAGCTTAGACTTACGAAAGGGATTTGAATCATAGGGCTCCATAAGAGCTCAGGTTTGGGGGCCCTGGTTCAGGGAGTACTGGTCTGGGGATGTTGGAGCGGGGAGACTGAATCTTGGAGCCCAGGAGGAACTCCAATTTGGGGAAGGGTGGGGTCCCAAAGGTAGTTTGGAAAAACCTGCTTGGCTGTCCTGGCACAGTGCTTGGTCTCCATACTGGTGGAAGGAGAAGCAGCTGTGGTGCCAGTGGTGGTCTTCAAAGGACACATGCTTGTCTCCACCATGTCCTGTGATGGGGTCCTTGCAGCCGCTGCACTTGGGTCAAAGAGCTCTCCAAAACAGGCCATGCAATAGGGATTATCATCTTGGGAAGGGCATCTGGCACCCTGTGTAGACCAGGCATTCTCAATGCCAGGACTGGTCATGGTATGTCATGTCCCTTGTGTCAGCGTCTTGCTACAATTTGGGGCATGCCTGTCGGGCATGAAGAATGGGAGTCCAGCAGCTGCTTACATCTACTGCACAGGAAGCAGTGCTCATGCCACTTCCATATTTGAGCTTTGGGGACGCAGGCATGCGGTCTACCCATAGGCAGAGCACTGGGAGGAGAAGTCACTGCAGTAGCAAGCATTGCAGAGAAGCTCATTGTCCTGACAAGCGAAGGACTCAGTGGCCAGGGAGTGAGGACAGCAGCAGCAGCCCTCATGGACATGGCAGTCTTCATATAAGGGCTCCATTGAGTCAGCCCCATAAGTTGCTGACACTCAGCACAGGTGGTGGTGAAGTGTTTTCATAGCAGGACACAGAGGACGGGCCATCATCTGTCTGGATGTACTTGCAGCCATCCAGGGACTCGCATTTTGCACACAGGCCTCCCTCATGGTGGCTGATGAGTGAGCCCTCCAAGTGGGCAGCAGGAGCAGGAAGCTGACAGGGCTCTAGGCCACTAGTATTGGTGGGCCGGGTGGAGGGTGGTCCAGTGAGCCCCTTCGGAGGCTGCCAGCTGTGCCTGGATGGGGGGGCTAGTGGGGTAAATTCTTCTTTAAATGTCTCCTGGATGTGCAGCCACCCTGGAAAACAGTATGGAGTTTCCTCAAAAAGTTGAAAATAGAGCTACCTTAGGGCCCAGCAATTGCATTACTGGGTATTTACCCAGCTGTGGTACAAATGCAGTGATCAGAAGGGGCACATGAACCCCAATGTTTATAGCAGCAATGTCCACAATAGCCAAACTATTGTAAGAGCCCAGGCATCCATCAACAGATTAATGGATAAAGATGTGAGAGATATATATGTATAGATAGATAGATAGATAGATAGATAGATAGATAGATAGATAGATAGATATGATGGAATATCAGGCAGCCATCACAAAATGAAATCTTGCTATTTGCAATGACATGGAACTAGAGAGTATCATGCTAAGCAAAGTAAGTCAATCAGAGAAAGACAATTATCATATGATCTCTTTGATATGAGGAATTTGAGAAACAAGACAGTAGATCCTAGAGGAAGAGAAGAAAAAATGAAACAAGATCAAACCAGAGAGAGAGCCAAATCATAAGAGACTCAATCTCAGGAAACAAACTGAGGGTTGCTAGAGGGGAGGGATGGGAGGGATGGCGTGCCTAGGTGATGGGACATTGGGGAGGGTATGTGCTATGGTGACCCGTGAATTGTGTAAGACTGATGAATCACAGACTTGTCCCCCTGGAACAAATAATACATTGTATGTTAATAAAAAATAAAAAAATATTTTTTAAAAAGTCTCCTGGAATTCACTAATGAAGCCATCTGGTCCATTTAGATTTTAGATTTCTTTATAATTCCATCTTGATAGGTTGTATGTATCTAGGAATTTATCTATTTCTTCCAGGTTATCCAATGTTTGGGGATATAATTGTTTATAGCAGCCTTTTATGATCCTTTTTATTTCTCTGGCATCCATTAAAATGTCTTTATTTCCTTTCGAATTTTCTCGAGTTTCCTTTGCTTTTTAATATAGCTAAAGGTTTGTCAAATTTATTTTTTCAAAAGAAGGAACTCTTGGTTTTGTTGATTTTTTTTTCCTACTGTGTATTTTCTAATCTCTCTTTTGTTTATGCTCTCAATTTTATTATTCCTTTCTTCTGTTAATGTTGGGCTTAGTTTGATTTTTTCTAGTTCCTTGAGATGTAAAGTTAGGTTGTTTATTTGAGATCTCTCTTTTTTAGTGCAGGTGTTTATCATTATAAACTTCTTCCCTAGTACTGCTTTTACTGCATCTTGTAAGTTTTGACATGTTGTGTTTCATTTTCATTTCTGAAGATATGTTCTGCATTTCCTTTTTATTTCTTTTTTGACCTATTGGTTGTTCAGGTCTATTTTAAAATTTCCACATATCTGTAAATTTTCCAATTTTCCTTTGTTACTGATTTCTAATTTTATACCTTTATGACTGGAAAAGAACTGTGGTATGATTTAAATTTTCTTGAGTTTGTTAAAAATTGTTTTGCAGCCAAAGATGTGATTTTTCCTGGAGACTATATGGCATGCACTTGAAAAGAATGTATATTCTGCTCCTATTGGAAGGAATTTTCCGTGTGGGTTTGTTAGATGCAGTTGGTCTATAGTGTTGTTCAAGTCCTCTGATTCTGTATCAATTTTCTGTCTGGATGTTCTATCTATTATTGAAAGTGTGATACTCTGTGAAGTGTATAAACTTGGCGATTCACAGACCTGTACCCCTGGGGCTAATAATACATTATATGTTAATAAAAAATAAAAAAATTTAAAAATATATTGAAAAAAAGAAAGTGTGATACTGAAGTCTTCTAATGTTATTGCATTTCTTTTTGTTCCTCCAGTTCTTTTAGTATTTACTTTATATATCTAAATATTCTGATGCTGGATATATACAGAGATATAGATATAGATATAGATATAGATAACTGTTATATCTTCCTGACATGTCTTTTTTTTGGTCCCTTGAAATAGTTTTTGATTTAGACTCTATTTTACCTGATACAAGTACAGTCACCTCTGTTCTCTCTTTTCATCATTTGCATGGAATATATTTTTTTAATCTCTTCATTTCCAGCCTATAAGTCCTTAAATCTAAAATGAATTTCTTCCAGAGAGCATACATTTGGGTCTTGTTTTATTATCATTCACTGGGACTGAGAAGCTTTATCAATTATGTTAGTTATTGATGGGGAAGAACTTACTATTGCTGTTTTGTTTATTGTGTTCTGTCTGTTTTGCAGGAGCTTGACAGGGCAGTGGTTTACTGGTCAGGGGACTGGGTTGAACAACGGTTAGGAAAGAGCCTACAGTGGGCTAAGCAAGAGCCCACAGTGGGGTCTGTGCCTCCAAAATTTGTGCTTTACAACAGGTGTTGACAAACTGGAACACCAGCCAAACCCAAAACACCAGCTGTTTTTGTGTAGCCCTCAAGTAAGAATGGTTTTTTAATTTATTTTTTATTTAAATTCGATTGGCCAACATATAGTACATCATCAGTTTTTGATTTAAATAAAAAAAATTTTTTTAAAGAAATCCTGCCATTGACAATGATGTGGATGGAACTAGAGGGTATTATGCTAAGTGAAATAAGTCAGTCAGAGAAAGATAATTATCGTATGATCTCTCTGATATGTAGAATTTAAGAAACAAGGCAGAAGGTCTTTGGGGAAGAGAGGAAAAAATAAAACAAGACAAAATCAGAGAGGGAGACAAACCATAAGAGACTCTGAATCAGAGGGTTGCTGGAGGGGAGGGGGGCAGAAGGATGGGGTAACGGGGTCATTGGCATTAAGGAAGGCACATAATGTAATGAGCACGGATATTATATACAACCGATTAATCACCGACCTCTATCTCTAAAACTGATAACACATTATATGTTAATTAATTGAATTTAAATTTTTTAAATAGCAAAAAAAGAATGGTTTTTATACTTTTTTTAATAAATAACTTCTTTTAAAGATTTTATTTATTTGACAGAGAGAGAGATCACAAGTAGGCAGAGAGGCAGGCAGAAAGAGAGAGGGAAGCAGGCTCCCTGCTGAGCAAAGAGCCTGATACTGGGGCTTGATCCCAGGATCCTGAGATCATGACCTGAGCCGAAAGCAGAGGCTTAACCCAGGCGCCCCCGTTTTTACACTTTTAAATGGTAGAGGGAAAAAGAGAAGAGAAGAAGAAGAGAAACTTTCTAACATGTGAAATTCTATGAAATTCACAGTTCAGGGTACATAAGTTTTATTGTAACTAAGGCACGCCCATTCATTTACATGTTGTCCATATACTTTCATGCTACAGTAGCTAAACTGGACAGAGACCCTATGGCCCATAAAGCCTAAAATTTTATGATCTGACCCTTTATAGAACGTCTGCAGACTCTTTCCATAGAGCTTTGCTGCTCAAAGCATGGTCTGTAGACCAGGAGCAACAAGTATCATACAGGGGTTTGCTAGAAAGGCAGAAACTCAGGTTCACACAGAAGAACTGCTGTATCCAAATCTGCGTTTACAATGATTTGTATCTACATTCTATTATAAGAAACACTGTTATATTCGTGGGCTCTTTTGGCAGACGGATTGAAGAAGAATAAGTCTAGGGACTAGGATATCAGTTGGTTTAAGACTAGAAGACAGAGGAGGAAGGAACAGGGTTCACAGACATTTAAAGAATGTCTGCCATTTGGGGGTGCACAGGAGGGCATACATTCTTCACCTAGGCCTCTGAGATTCCTGCATATAAATACTACAGAGAATAGGAAGTCATATTCGGGTTAACATAAATGTCTGCATTTAGTACCATTAAAGTGTGTTTTGTCAAAGCTGATCAACAGGATAATTAAATTAGCCAATATCCAACTTCCCACCTCTAGCTTCAGCAGTATAGACCAAAAAAAAAAAAAAAAAAAGGAGGAGGGAAGGGTTTCCTGGCAAGCAGAAATGCCATTTCTACTAGAAACTGTCCTGAAGCATTGTTATGGGAAAGTTTCTCAAGGGACAGTAATTCAAATATTTTGCTAAAGCATTGTTACAATACTAGACTAGTCATTAAGATAACTACATAAGATGGTACAGAATGCAGTTCCTCCTCAAAAATACTCTACAAAAAAATTTGCCATTTGCCATTTCTTTTTTTTTTCCTTCTTTTTTCTTTCTTACCATTTCTTTTGTAATGAGAACTTTTAAAATTTACTCTTTTAGCAATTTTCAAATACATGATACAATGTTAACTTTATTCACTAAGTTGTACATTAGATCTGCAGAATTTACTTATAACTAGAATTTAGTACCTTTTGATCACCTTCCCACATGTTACCCGTTCCCCACCCCATATTCCTGGTAACCACTAGTCTGTTCTTTTATCTTTGATTTCATTTTTTTTAAGATTCCATACAAAATAAGATTATACAAAATTTGCCCTCTGGTCTTATTCCACTTAGTCCTCAAGGTCCAACACTGCTGTTGTAAATGGCAGTATTTCCTTATTTTAATGGCATATATGTATGTATATATGCACACACACACATTCATTCAACATTTTCTTTATCCATTCATTCACTGCTGAACACTTAGGTTGTTTCCAAGTTTTGGCTACTGGCACAATGCTGCAATGAACATGGGGTATACATTTTTTTAGAGACAGTGATTTCATTTCCTTCAGATATGACTCAGAAGTGAAACTGCTGGTCATACAGTAGTTCTATTTTTAATTTTTGAATAACTTTCATTCTATTTTTCCACAGTGACTGCACTAATTTTCACTCCCACCAACAATACCCAGATTCCCTTTTCTCCACATCCTGGCCAACAGTAGTCATCTCTTGACTTTTTAACAATGGCCATTATAACAGTTGTGAGGTGATATCTCACTGTGGTTTTGATTTGCATTTCCATGATGATGAGTGACATTGAGCACCTTTTCATAGACCTGTTGGTCATTTGCATGTCTTCCTTGGAAATATGTCTGTTCAGTTCCTCTGCCCATTTTTAAATCAGATTTTTGGATTTTCTTCTTTATTAAGTTGTATGAGTTTTTAAATTTTCACCTCTTATCAGATGTATCATGTAAAAATTTTTTCTCCCACATCTAAAATATCAGAGTATTCACGGTAAGTGCCACCTATTTCCTTTCCTATCTCAGGAGAAGATTCTAGGTTGTGTGCCTTTTTCTCTCAGAACTGTGCTGGCTGCTCAGCCACCTGTGGCTTTTCTTGAGGACAATACACTGAATGATGTTGGTGCAAGCTCTACTTCTCTCCCTCCCCTCTGGAAGAGACGTCTCAGGAATGTGCCTCTTCTCTTAATCCCACAGAATCATGCTGTTTGATGAAAACTAAGCACTTTCTTTCCCTAGGCAAGCACACTGAAATGCCCCAAAGGTGGGTACAGCCGCCAGTTCTCTCTTTTCTTTCTGATGGAGAAGTCTCAGGATTGTGAAGCTTCTCTCAATCCAGCAGCACCACGCTGACTGCTGAGAGCCGCTCACCTCTTGGCAGTCTGGGCCGACTGCCAAGGGGGTGGATGCCAGCTCCACTTTTTTCATGTCCTAAAAGAGAAGTCTCAAAATTGTGCACCTTCTCTCAAACCCACAGAGCCATGCTGGCTACTGAGAGCCACACATCTTTTGTCTTTGTTCTTAGAAGCCCACAGGCATTCTAACTATGCCAACTGTCTCAACAGTCTTTATAAGGTTATATCCTGAAATAAGTATCTGGGACAGCATCCCCAAACGCTAAGGATACTGAATGCACGCTTCCCTCACTCCTTCCCACACTGGACAAACCTGAGGCCAATGGATGTCCCTTGGCACCCAACGGTACCAGCTTCAGAGAGAAGCTGAACAAGGTAAAGTGAAATTGCCATTCTTCACCTGTTTCATGTTTTTCTTTTGTTTTGCTTTTTCTCATTGTGCTTATCTGGGATGTTGTAAATTCTTAACTGGTCCTCAGAGTTCTCAGAAAGGTATTTTGGCTCAAATATTATTGTTTCTGTGCGTTTATGTGGAGGGACAATGATTGGAACTTTTTCAATTCTGCCATCTTACTAACGTCCCTCTTCAGTAATTTTAATATATTAAAATTTGATGCACCCAAAGAGCATATTTTTCAAAGAACTCACTTACAAATACAATTTTAAAAAATTAGAAGTACTACCGAGAGAGGAAAAATAAAAGAAAATATAAAAGAAGTACAGCAACAACCCTACAAGCACGAATTTCTCATCCAACTTTAAGGTATCCAACTGGTACTGGAGAAAATAAACAGCCTGTAAGAGGCTAGTGGTAATTTCCTCAGAAGAAAGAAAAATGTAATAAGGAGAAGTGTTTGTGACTATAGATAAGCTTGCTTGAACACAAGGAGAATTTCATGGGACACTGAGAAATCTGGGGAGGATACAGAGCGGTAAAAATTGAGTTATTGAGTTAAAGAAAGGCACCACTGAGCATTTGAGAAATACGTGTAGGGATCAGTTTGTGCAAAAATTCACATTTTGGCTGATGACCGAGGACAAAAAGTTAGGCAGGATGAATTTGGTTTTAGCAGTCTCGTGAAGATAGGAAGCAATCCAAATTTATAGGCTCAGCCTTAGGTGAGTAAAAGGACAGGTGGGTCTAATGTAGGATAAAACACTTCTGATCTCTTAGTCTACAGGAAGAATGCAGCTAGGGAACATAAGCTTTCTGGTGTAAGAGGTAGTTTAGGACCTGGCTTTAGCATCCCCTTCAGGAAGAGGGCAATAGGATAAGATCCCTGCATTGGCATGCTTCAAGTTGGAGCCCAGAGGACAGCATGATCAGCACAGCAATCCAAAATATAACCTCCATGGGGAAAGGCACCACGTCTGCTGTGTACATCACTCTGTCCACAAAACCTAAGACACCATTTAATGCAATACATATCTACTAAACGAATGAATTAGGTAACAGTGAAAAACTGCAAACAGAAAGCCAACAAAAGGGGATTAGTAAAATACAGTATGATGCATCTCCACAATGGAATTTGATGAAATAAGTGGAAATTATAATTTGGAAGTATATTATTAATATGGAACACATTTATGCTATATAATTAAATATTAAGAGATTGCAAACCGTATTTTGTATGATTCTTTTTTAGTAAATAATTATTCATGGAAAAAAGCTAAGGAGAACATACACTAAAGTATTAACTGTTGGGATCTGTTATCAAAGGAACGAGACTGAGACAAAGTGATAGTTATGCAAAGCCTTATTCTATGCCAAGCATTAGAAGTCAGACTGACCGGCCAGGGCCGCCTCCGAAGAGAGCGACCCCCTCCCGATCTCATAGGCTGGTTTTATAGGGCATAACCGCAGACCCAATGTACGTGACTTCTATTGTTAAGGCATTTACTCCCGGAATCGATACCCGGAACCATACCAGGAACTACTGGGACGTTTATTCCCAGAATGAAGTCCATGGATGTAAACAACAATATGGCTACCGAGGCAATATGGAGTTGCTCTGGCTAAGCAGGCCCTGATAGTTAAACAGGTTTTAACATTAAATTGGCCCTAACATTAACTATAGTTATTTCTGGATGTTATAAGTGATGTTTTCTTGTTTGCTAATGTAAACTTATGAATATTTCAACAAGGATTACAATGAAATTTTGAAGGTACAAAATGTACATGAATTTTGATAATCGGTTTTTAAAATCATCTATACTACTGGGTACCTGGGTGACTCAGTCAGTTAAGTGCCCAACTCTTGGTTTTGGCTCAGGTAATGATCTCAGGGTCTTGTGATAAAGCCCCAGGTGTGTGTTGGGGGGGAGGGGTTCCATGTCCCGATGAACTGGAAGTCTGCATGTCTGCTTTTCGTCCCTCTCACTCTGCACCCCTCCCCACTTAATGCACTCATGCTCTCGCTCTCTACTCTCTTTTAAATAAATGAAATCTTTTAAAAATATTATCTATTCTAAGAATTTATATTTAGATTTAATTGCACCAGTTAAGTAGGTATAAAATGGTTTAATAGTCTTTTAATTTGCATTTCTTTGCCATATGCTTATGTGGTTAGCATCTGCAAGCTCCTTGAGGGCAGTGACAATATTTTTATAAGTATCCTCAGAGCCTAGGTGTTCAATAAATGCCTGTTGAACTAAGTAACTACTTTGTAATATCCTGTAATTATTTGCAAGGTTGTTGAAATTTTTCTGAAAATATTAAATAAACACTTTATGTAATACTAATTTAAGTTTTTTCCACTTTTCCTGAAACTGCTTCTGCATTTGTTCTTTTAACTTAGTTGCAATTTTTTCTTTGCAGAGAAGTTAAAAATTATAGTATGATCTGTGGCTGTTTTTCCATGTTAATATTTTCTTCTCTGTTTACAAAGTGACCACTCCAAAATTCTAGTCAATAGTCATTTTTTCTTTTTCTGTAACATAGTTTTAGCAAAATTCTTATATATCCGAAGTTTATTTAGATATTTTAGTTTATTTCCATAGGAAGGAAACCTTGTTTTTCTTTTTATCATCTTACCCTGGATTTTAACACGTGGGAGTTAATAATCCTCAATTCTTTTTTAGAAAACTCTTTTGATATTCTAGCCTATTTATGTTTCCAGATGCATTCTTAGAAATTTTTTTGTCAGCTTATAAAGAAAATCGTGTTGATGCTTTCACTGAGATGATATCAAAGCTGTAATGAAAGTTGGAAACTTCTGACATATTTCAAACATTATTGTCTTCATATACAGAAATACAGTTTGCCTCTCCGTTTATTTCAGCATCTTCCCAATAAACCTTGGTAATTTTATGCATAATTTTCAGTTCTTGAATTTATTCCTAAGTATTTAATGTTTGCTTTATTGTGAATTGGATCCCTTTTCCATTTTTGTTCCCAAATATTTATATTTTCTATCACTTTTTCCTACTTTTTTTTCCTTTTTGGCATGTTGCTTTATTTTGCTCCTAAATACTTTAGACAAAGGTTTAATTCATTGTTTTTCCCTTCTCTCCCATACAAACAGAGGAATCTAAGTGATAAATTTTCTCCTAAGTGCTATTTTGGCAGCATTCCATACTTTTTATGTATATATTATATTTATATTTTCACTGCATTTTCTTGTTATTACATTCTGGATTTCTTCCCTGACCTAGGCACTTTTAAAGAACACTTTTTCTTAAGTTTTCATGCATTTGGCACATTTTAATTCCATTCTCATTATTTGTTTCTATTTTTAATGTATTGTAGCCTAAAATGTAATCAGTAGGATATCAGTTTTTAAAAATCACTTGGGTATATTTTTGTTCCAGCATGTGATTCTTCTGAAAAACATATTACTACACTTGAAAACCAAGTGCATTTCCTATGTGCTCTCCAAATAATGGTTAATTCTATTCTACTAATCATGTTATTCGGGTAGAATTTTTTAAAATTAATTGTCTCCTCGCTATCAATCTAAACGAGAGAATCTTAGTATGGGAGTTTCACTTATTTTTCTATGGCTTGGATCTGTTACTAATTTAAGTTGGCAGTCCTTTACCGGCTAGCCAGTGACCTATGAACAAAATAATCCTATGATTTATCATCTAAACTGGAAAAATTTTGATAGTCAAAAAGGATGCTACTAATAATCATGCTGGATCAACATGTCTGAACCAAAACTACTTGAGCAAATCCAGTATAAATCTGCCCCACCTGAAGGGAATCTGCAGAGAGTTCAATTCACTAGCCGCGCGCCATGCTACTCACTCAACAAAACATCATTAATTGAATAGCTTGTGTGTCTCTAACTGGAAAAAACAAATTCTAATAGCATTTCATATATATAAGCCTTTACAATGTAAGAGCAGCCCAGCAGATATAAGCTACAGGGGCTATCTGTGTGTCCTTTTTTGACCTGTGTGTATTTTCTAAATGAAATACAATTACTTTTGAAGAGAGAAAACAATGAAGTTATCAAAATAACCAGGTGATCTGAAAAGTATGGCTATTTGGAGCAAGTCCAATACTCCATTTTCATAGAGAGTGGGAATTTAAGAAAAAGGGTGGAACAATATTCAGAAGGAAAGGTTATCAGAAGGCAGGTCTCCAGAGTCAAACTGCCCCATCGTTTACTAGATGCGCCGCAGTCAAACTTACATGCATTTACTTTGACAAAATGAAGATGACAGTAGCACCCTCCCCTTGACGGTGCAACCCTGAGGTTGCAATGAGTATTATATGAGATACTGCTAATACGCAAAACCAAGTGAGCCTGGCTAAGTGCTCAAGGCGCCAGCTATTAGCTAAGGGCTAGCGGGAGGCGGTGAAGGAAACAGCAGCATCAAGAATAAAGTTAAAAAGTGGCATAAAGATAGAAAAACAGTCCTCAGACCAGGCATGCCTTCCTTTGCTCCACTAAACCTTGGTCCTCAGTAGCAGGACGTGAAGATTCTGCAAACCCGTAGAACTTTGTTTAAGTTCAGAGAGGCCTTCCTCTCTTAAGTACCCCCATCCTTCTCTTCCCCTTTTCCAGGCTCCAGAGATGCTGTATCCCTGCTCTACCCCATGCTGCCAGCCAGATGTTTGGCCCCTTGAGATTAATCATTTGTCACAGAAGGAGAAGCAAAGTCCTGCTGACTGTAGAGCTCTCACATTTTACCCGAACAGCACAGAAAGCCTTGCTGCATGTGGCATGTATTCTTTTTTCTTTCTTTGTTAGCCAGGAGCCAAATGGAACAATGTATAAGAAAATATGCTGGGGGAGGGGGGATGCAAAAGGGAGAAGTATCTAGCGCATGTGAATGTACAGAGTTTGGGAACAAAGGGAAGAAATGCTGAAGAGGAAAATCATCGGGCCCTAACATCAATATGCTGTATTCGACTTATACTTTCTTTGCATGCATTATGCCATGAAGGCTAGCGTTTTAGATATTGCCCACGATAGCATGTTGCAAAGATAACCTCTGTTTTTCCTAAATTTGCTAGACTGAAAGCCCCAAAGACACAGCCCACATCTTTTCCGTATCATTATTTTCAGCACGTGGCACAATGCCTGGCACATAATGGGTCTTTAATATATAGCTGTTAAAAACTAGACAGAACAAATACACACTACACACTACAGGACGAATTTACAAGATATTACTTAATCTATAAAGGACTCAAAAGACTTTAATATGTTTTGGGGACTAAGGTAGCTGTAATATACCTCGGTCAATAATTAGATATAAATAGACGAAATAAATAGATGAAAAGGTAAGTATTTAGTAGACATAGAAACAAATAGATGAAAAGGTAAGTATTTAGTAAACTGAATTTATTGTTGTTGTCAGTGCCTCTCATCTTCCTGTTCTTAAATCTAATATTTGACTCTAAAGCTTCTGGGTTGGGCCTTTCATTTTCTTACCTGTTTAATTAGTTCTAGAATTCCACACTAGAGAGTCAAGGCAATTCATTAACAACAGCAAAATGAGCAAACAAAGAATACTACCATTTGAAATTTTATTTAGGATATTCCTCTAAGCTCAAATTTCTTCTGAAAGCTCTTAAACCCTATGTATATCAACTCCTCTTGTATTTAACTTGGGTCAGCATCTACTATTTAACCAAGATTACAGAGAACCCACCATGTGCTGAGAACTAGCAGTCCTAGGTATTCTGGATTAAAGAATAAACAATGTTTGTAACATTTCTGCTTTGTCATTGTATTGTTGGAGTTTAACTGGTTCAGGGCTCCCACTTCTGATATCTGACTCTTTTTTTTTTTTAGATTCTATTTCTTTATTTGAGAGAGAGAGAGCACAGGGAGAGAGAGAGGCAGACTCCCCACTGAGCAGGGAGACTGGAATCATGACCTGACCCAAAGGCAGACACTTAACCAACTGAGCCACCCAGGCACTGCCCTGATATCTGACGCTTGTAGTAGCAACACTAATGCTAGCTTCTCTAATCAATGAATTCTATATCCTTGGTGGCCTAACATGATAGAAGTTTCTTTCTTTCTCACACAAGGTTCAAATGAACGTTCTCTGTCAGTGAGTGGCTTCCTCCAGTCATGTATTCAGATATCAATGAACCCTGCCACACGGAACACAGGCCTTACAAAGCTCCCCCTTGAGTTTATCTCCATCCCATCCAGCCTGAAGTAGAAAACATATGGAAGATTGTGCATGGGAGTTTTGGAATGGGGTCTACTAACTTCTATGTGAATTGTTTTTTCTGGAACTCAGCAATATGTCCACACGTACCTGCAAAGAATACTTGCAAAGATGGACTAAGATGTGTGTCCAGGAAGAAGAGAAAAAGGATTTGGTAAATAACTCTCCAGTCTCTGATATGTCTGTCACTCTATTTACTGCAACTTCAGAAAAGAGGCATTACTTCCCATATCCCACCCAGGCATCTGGAATACAACCCATCAGCTGGGCCCACAGAGCCAGTCTTGCGCCCTAACCTCAGCTATCTCTGGGCCAAGACAAGACAATTCTCTTTCAGGGTTTCTCAATATTTTCTCATAAAAATTATGCTCTATGATCGACCTAGAATGACACCCCAAGATCCCCACCTCCTGTTATGCGTGCTCTGTGTTCTTTCCTTGAGGGTCTCTTGATTCTAAAGACTAAATTCTACAAAACAATATGGCTGAAGTGAAGGGATGTCACTTCCAGGAATAAGTCCTAAAAAGCCAGAGTTCATTGGCCATTCACTTGCTCTCAGGCTCTGTGGGAAGTCAACTACCATGCTGTGAGCTTCCCTGTAGAGAGACCAAGTATCAAGGAATAAGGGAGGCCTCTGGGCAACTGCCAGTGAGGAGCTGAGGACCTCATCCCACGACCAGCGAGGAACTGCCTTTGGCAAACAACCACGGGAGTGAGCTTGGAAGTAGATCTTCTATGGGTTAAGCTGTTAGTTAAGTCAATTAAGTTAACTCAGGTAAGACTACAGCCCCAGAAGAGAAGCTGAGAATTCTCAAGCTGGAGGCACCCAAATTTCTTATTAACAATAATAAAAAACTAATAAGCTTTTGACTTAATACCCACTTGGGCTTCCATCTTCTCCTTCTCTTTGCAAAATACCCATATTCATATGCTTGCACAGTGCCCTCATATGTGGCCTGGCAATGCCATACATGCAAAATTTATACACATGTAGATTTTAATTGAATTTATACATGTGTGCAAATGCATATATATAATTCCAAAATAATCCAGGTTTATGAAAGTTAATTTTATCTTTAACAAAGTTAATTTGTTCACTATGGATTTGTTTATCTTTTGTAAAACTCAAAAGCTTCACAGTTATCTTTTGTCTAATATTTGGTTGTAAAAATATGATGATGCTCAGATATATTAAACTTTAAGTATGAAATGCCTATACAATGGATACATTGCCTAATTAAGGTTTAGAAGAAAGAAGGCATAGAAAATGCATCGCCAAACCCCTGAGAGCAATAATCTTAATGCATCCTTCATTGTATTGCCCATAACATCTATCACAGACTATTGTATATTGGAGAAAATAATAAAAGTCTGTTAAGGTGGATTTTCTCCCAGAGTCTAGAAATTCTTATGTGAAAAGAAGAAAAATCTTAGAGCTTTGCCTTTTCATCTGCAAAATACAGAAGTCAATGTTTACTCTTTTATCTCCTTAAGGATGCTATGAGAAGTAATGCAATAAGACGTTGAGAACAAAACTTTGGTGCAATATCTACAGGACTTTATTTTTTTAAAGCACAATTTCTAGAGAGCTTGCAAGTGGAAATTGCCTCCGCATCAACCATATACTGTTGAAAGAACGCAGGCTTTGAAATCAGAACATGTTGTATCTCACCTCTGGTATTTCTTTATGATCTCCAATAACTTCTTTGAACTGGTTTCCCCATCTGTAAAATGGGGATTATAGTATATCAAAATAGCTTGTAGTGATGTAGTGACAAAATTTTTATTTTTGTTTTGTTTTGAAAACTTTCTTACTTTCTAGCATAACATATTTTTAAAATTCCATTAAAATAATAATATCTCCTGTAAGTCCTTATTTTCAACACTGGTATATCCCAGAAATGGGGTGAGACGTGTGAGCCTCCTCCAGCTCCCTCCAGCCCTGTCTGCAAACTTCTCTCCAGACCCATAAAAGTACAGTCTGTCTTACACTTCCCTTCCTTAAGGCAATTGTTTGGAATCATAAACTCCTTTGAGAATCTGTTTGAAACAGAAACAAAACAAAACAAAAAACAGAAAATCCCCCATGATCACCAGAAAATACATGAAGCGCTCATCCATTAAACTTGGACAAGATTTCTTGCCTCCTGAACCACCTGAGGTTTACACAAGCACCCTGCACTAGGGCTGACCCTCGGTTCTCAGAGGAAACATTCTGGAAAAACATACACCAAACCCCAGAAGGAGAAAAAAGCACAGTAATCCCTACTTAAAATCTTAAGATTTTTTCTGCTAAGAACTCTGAAAGTTAGATCACGCTAGTACATTGCTATAGATAAGGAAAGTGAGGCCTGCCAAAATAAATTGACCTGCCCCAGGACACTGTTCCCATGAAACCCACAAGGATAATAGCCTTAGCCTCACTTATGACTCTAGAGCCATGGCGTGCGGTATTGGAGGACTGGATCTTGCTA
This sequence comes from Meles meles, assembly GCF_922984935.1. Classification (NCBI taxonomy): domain Eukaryota; kingdom Metazoa; phylum Chordata; class Mammalia; order Carnivora; family Mustelidae; genus Meles; species Meles meles. Next base: position 110,055,449 of record NC_060069.1, on the reverse strand, counting down.
CGGTGAATGTAGGCCAACTTAGCTTTGAATCTCTTTGCTTTTTCCTGAGTTGCTAAATGAAAAACCCCTTCTGACTGATGCTATTATTTACCAACACCTTTCTCCCAAATCAGGAAACCAGAGGAGGAAACAAACCACCATCCTTAAACAGCAGATTTGCTGATCTGGTTCTTCCATTCCCTTCTCCCCTAGTCTTGCTCTCCCCAACAATATATACAGTTTCCTTTCTCACAGAAGTTCAAAGAGTTGGAACGGCACAGAGGGAAATGAAGGTTTAGGCATACCTTCGTTGGGGAAGAACTTAAGAAAATAAGCATCATATTCCTTTTCAAATTCATGTCTTGCCCAGTCTCCACTGTGAAGTTGAACGCCAGTCTGGGATTTGGAGATTCTATTGCTATGCCTGGGGCGAGAACTAAAGAAGCCAGGTTGATTGTTCCAGGATTGGGAGAAAAAGGATACGTAATGGATTCTTTCCCAATCTCTCCCTTAAAGTGTCCTGCCATCCCAAATCTAAAATCTCCTGAAAAGAATACAATTAGTCAGTGAGACTATTTTGAAAGGAAAGTTCTCCAAAGGGTAGTCCTGTCCAAAAAGTATTCTAGGATAGAGGCACTCTTCAGCGAACACATAAGGATGTACTTGGATGAACAGAGCATTTTCTCGTATACTAACATACTCTTCAGTGAGGCTGACCAGTATAGAGCAGTAGAGAGACACAGGATAATAACATGAATGTATTACACATTCAGGAGTTTTATCAGGGATAAGAAGCTGCAATTCCCCAACTCTACTACTAAATGCAACTCCGCGTTATCTGTGGACACGAGTCAGGACCATCTGTCAAATTTGGGCTGCCCATGGACGTTGAAGAAAATAAACACTGCCTCATTGACCGACCATGAAAATACCAAGTAAAGGGGCCATGTCACAAATACGGGTTTAACACAACTGATCTCCAACCTTGTCATTTTATTTCAAATTCAAACACATAAGGAAAATAGCTTGCCTTAATGGGGTAGAAACATAAAGTTATAGCTAAGGCTAAATAAGGCTTATAGGGGTTATTTTTCCTTTAATGAGATTAAATAACGAAAAAGTCAGTATGATCATGCCAAGGCATAACACTTGACCTGATAAGGATCATTATTGCATCACCTAAACCCAGAAAACAGATCATTTAACCCCTCAAAAACAGGATCACTTAACCAAAAATTAGAGAAGACCTCTGTCTTCAAAATTTCTCAAATCAAAACACACAGGTTAGACTGCCATTTTAGGTTGTTATTACAAAACACAAAATTGAACTATGATGAAAAGGAAAGACAACATTCAATAGGTTTTGGTCATGTAATCCATAAAAATCAACGAAAGCATACGAGGTTCTGAGATCTTCCAGCAAGTAGGTAAAGTTCAAGGTCTTTATAAAAAGCTAGAGTATTGACCTGCTGTTTCTCACACTGTTTCTCACACTGTGCTGTGAGGATCTTTACGGGAATTAGCCACATCAGAATGACATGGTGGGGAGGAAGAGGGCATGATCTAATGCTGATTCTTAAATCTGGTTCTGCAGGGGTGTGGTCTCCCCGAGTGATTTCTATACCCCAAACGTAGGAAGCTGGGCTTAAACACTATGGAATGTAGGGGGAAATACCTTTTTAACTGCTAGGATGCATTCTTAGACAACATCAGTTTTGAGTTTATGATATGGTATATAGTTCAACCACAGCATGTCACCATAAATTTTTTAAACAAAATTATTTTTGTTAAGACCAGCAGTCACTGAGAGAGCTGAGGAGTTTTATAACTGGAGAATCTAGAATATTCATGTAAAATGGGAAGTTGTACTCTTCGTAAAATGCTCAGTTAAGGGTTTTTTTTAATTTTACAAACACTTATCTATCTAAAATATAGGGAAGTTTTAGAGTAGATGACACAACTTCCTCCTTAATTATGTTTCTATGCCCCTTTCGAACAAATATCCTTAAATGCACATTTTCCTGCATTTGAATGAGACCTTGCCATTTGTGACAACACAGATGTATCTAGGGGGTATTATGCTAAGTGAAATAAGTCAGGCACAGAAAGATAAATACCATAAGATTTCACTCATATATGGAATCCGAAAACAAAACATATCAACAAACAAAACAGAAACAGACCCTCAAATACAGAGAATAAACCAGTGGTTGCCAGAAGAAAGGTGGGGGAAAGGGCAAAATGGGTGAAAGGAGCGGGACATACAGGCTTCAAGTTGTTGGATGAATGAATCATGGGGATAAAAGATTCAGTGTGAGGAATATAGTCAATGGTATTGCAACAGCGCTGTATGGTGACAGGCTGTACATACCTTTGTGGTGAGCACAGCACAAAGTATAGAGCTGTCCAATCACTGTGTTATACACCAGAAATTAATGTAGCACTGTGTGTCAACTATACTTCAAAAACAACCACAGAAAGAAGCTCTGTGGCATTCTGATCCATGCATCAAGCTAAATTTCCACCAAGCAGTGAATGGAGATAAAAGAAGCTGTAGAAGTATAAACAAATCTTATTATAATTACCACTAGGTTTGGAATCCTCAAAACATATTTGTAGAAGCAAAGTACCATGGTGCTCCACAAACCACCGCTTGTAAGTTAACAGTAAGCCCTAGAGCCAGCGTGAATAGCCACTTACCCAATCCAAGCCCCCCCAAAAAAGTGTGTGTATATATATATATCTATATGTATATATAGATATATGTATATATGTATCTTATGGGCTTTCATACTTTATTTAAAGATTACCATAAACTGTGAATTTCATATTATCAAACCTCTGAACAGTAAACCTTAATACAGCCTGTCATGCATCACAAAGGCTTCTACGAAACAGTGTTGTCTGGATTTCTCCTGCAGCGTTGAAAGCATTAGACTTAAAGGTAAAATTCCACATTCTGAAATCAGGAATTATTGTGCCATGAGCAAAGCCCTCCTAAGATAAGGCTTATTTACAATGATCATGTCAGCATATTTTCCTGGGTTTTTAAAAACGTATTGATTTTAATAACTATTATATTTTCATACAGCATCCATTGGTGAGTTTCAAGGCGGATTTGATTTCCTGCAGCTCTGGAGATGAGACTTTGCTTATCAAGGAATTTCAAGGAAGAAAGGGAGGAATCATTGTAATCGGAGAGATGCACTGCTACATACATTTGTTGTGTTAGCATCTTAACTGATCTATAGAAACAATGAATGGGTTGGGTAATAAAGTAGTGTTACAGCTCATTAGAGAGACCTCAGAAAGAATCACCCTATGTAAAAGGGGATGTCACATGCCTGCCATTTATTAACTACAGTCATTTTTTAGCTGCTGCTTAGGAAACTGTACTTCCAATTTGCTTAATTGCTACTGAACAAGACAGCTGAAAACACAAAAAGTGGTTGGGTTGTTTTTGTGTGTGTGTGTGTGTGTTTTTTAATATCTGATAACACAGGAAGTAAACTAATCCCCTCTTGAATGAATAAATCAAAATTTTAAAGATTCTCACTGTGGTAGGCAAAACCAGCCCAAGGAGAAATGTAACCGTGGAAATGGTATGAAGTCAGAGAGAAAAAGAGAACGGTGTTTCCTCAACGTGAAGTAATGGCACATTGGGCAGATAAAGGAGCAGATTGCAGGGGTTGAGCAGCTCAGATCTCAAGAAATCATCCCATGGAATAAAAACCTTAACAAAGAATTAAAACAAAGATGGAGGACTTTAATTGAAAACCTGATCAATTAGCAGAGAGGCCATAAGACGGAGGCAGCAGAGCATGAAATCTGATTAAACAGAACCATACGTCCCCCTTCATTTCCAGTGATGTAGTGAAACAGACGACCTTGAAAAGAGATGATGTTTGGCAAGGATGAAAGAGCCCAGAATGGTGGTTAAAACATAGTTCTCCTGTGAAGTTTTGTACATAAGAAAGCCTAAATTAAAATTCACATTGATATTCGAAGGCGAGAGTACAGAGAAGTAAATTCGGATAACCGGCATATAACCCAAACTTACGACACAGTATCAGGGCAGATGGGATGCAGAAAATGGTTTCATTTCATAAACGTAAAGAACTGAGCTTGCTGTAGTTCGCTGACTCGTCAGATCCTCTCTCATTCTGCCCCTATTTTCATGCATTTTCCAATGGCAGAATGAAACAGGTCCAAACTATAGGCCTGAATCCAGTTAGAACAAAAGTAGGTGGTAGACCCCTTCCAGGAGACCCCCTTGCAGTGATGCTCAGTTTATTCTTTCAGAAGAAGATGGTGAGGAAAGAGAACTAGAGCAAAGCTAGAATGTTCTTTTGCCCCTCCTACTATTTAGGGTCATGCTGTGTGCTACTGATTGTCAAAAACAGAAGCAAAAGTAGGCATGCAAATCTTTATACATTCAGATATGAAATAGTCAATATTAGCAACATGTACTAATTTTTGTAAACTTTTTTTTCCCCTTAGCAGCTATTTATAGCTAAATATCCCTGCCCCTTTTCATCATCTCTCCACCTACTTCATTTCTAATATCATGTTGCCTTCCTTCTGTGTAATGTTCTCCCACCTCTTCCCCCAGGGCTTGTACCTGAAGAGGAGAGTGAGGTTTTCCTATTGCCTACTGGGTATCTATGGAAATGGTCTCTTATCCAAAAAAAAAAAAAAAAAAAAAAAAGGAGGATATAAAATGAAAATGGGGGAGAAAGATGAAAAATGTGAAAAAAAGCCCACAAAACTTTAAATCTATATAAACAAGATCTCTGAGGAGGTAACAGGGAATTTTTACTTAAAAAACTACTAACCACCGTAAGAAAATTTTTTCTTGTAAAACGAAAAAATGTTCCACTTGAAGAATAGATACACTCACCATTCCGGTCTACAGAGAAGACAGAGATTATTAACAAAAAAACCACTGGGGTTCTTTACTGTGTAAGAGCACCCCTTCCTTCCCGCCCACCCATTCACACTCACTAGCTGGAGTGGAAGTGCCGGTGACTCAGGGCTGTCACTAAGGGGGGCAGTGGCCCTGTCAGCAGGTATTAAAATATATCTGCAGGCTCAGATGTGTATACTCTGCCCCCCCTAAGTGCACAGTGTCTCCAAAACAAAACAACGTGCTTTCTCCTCTCCCTCTCATTTTAGCTGCCTTCCCTTCCATCTCTCCTTCTGTGATTCCATCCAGAGCTCACTGTTTCCTCTTAATTTTGCCTGTATAAAAACGCTAATGCAAGACGACAGAGCAGCCTCCCTACCCAGCCTACACGCCACCTCTGAATATTACACAAAGTACTAGATTAGAATATTGAGAGCACCTCAAATTTTAATAGTTCCTGCTTTTCCGTATCATGAGGATACAGACCCAAATGCAAGTCTCACAAGTGAATTCAATTTTACTTGAGAATCTCCAAGAGACACAACTGCTTCACCTTCATTCTAGGGATAAATCTGGACTCTTAAATTGGGTAATAAATCTTAAAATGAATTTTGTAAAGTTTCTCCCACAGTGATTCTCAAGTTTTAATGTGCACATGCATCACCTGAGGTTCTTGGTAAAAGGCTGAATTTAAAGCAGTAAATCTGGGGCGGGGCTGAGATTTTGCATTTCTGTCAAGCTCCCAGAGGAGACTGATACTTCTGGTCTGAGTAACTCGGGGTCCTGTGTTGTGGTGTGTGGCTAATACTCAAAATAACCAAAAAAAAAAAAAAAAAAACAAAACAAAACAAAGCAAAACAAAAAACCAAAACCAAAAACTAACAATGTTGTCTAATACCAACAATTGTCTAATACCAATTCTCTGGTTCTTTGTCCAACTGGTTGTCCTACAACTCAATTCTGACACTAACCACAAGGAGTTTAGTGTAGATCCCATGGGATAAGGACTCAGCAACCAGAGAAAGACAATTATCATATGATCTCACTCATATGTGAAATTTAAGAAACAAAACAAAGGATCAGAGGGAGGGGAGGGAAAAATAAAACAAGACAAAATCAGAGAGAAAGACAAACCATAAGAGACTCTTAACCATAAGAAACAAACAGCAGGTTCAGGGTGGGGGATGTGCAGGGGTGTAACTGCGTGATGGACATTGAGGGCACAGGATGTAATGAGCACTGGGTGTTATATAAAACTGATGAATCACTGAACTCTACCTCTGAAACTAATACTACACTGTATGCTAATTAATTAAATTTAAATTTAGGAAAAAATAAAATGGAAAAATAAAGAATAAGGACTCAGTCCCACAAGACCGCCCCCAATTGCAAGTTGCCAGTTCCAAGTTCCAGGTTGTAACTAGTACTTCTGATCAACCAGCTATAAACTGGGGGTTCCAATGACCCTTTCCTGTATTTTGATAATTTGTTAGAATGGCTCGCTGAACTCAAGAGAGTCACTTTACTTAGGTTTATCCGTTTACCGTAAGGCATACAACTCAAGAACAGCCAAATGAGAGGTTCAGAGGGAAATGTAGTGAAGTCTTCTCCAAATTTACTGCCCTCCAGCACCTCAATCTTCACCAAACTAGGAGTTCATCAAATTTTGTTTGTTTAGGGTTACCTGGGTGGCTCAGTCGGGTGAACATCTGCCTTCGGCTGAGGTCATGATCCTGGCCCTGGGATGGAGCCCCGCAGTGGGGGCTCCCTGCTCAGCGGGGAGCCTGCTTCTCCCTTTCCTTCTGCTGCTGCCTCTACTTGTACTTTCTCGCTCTGTCAAATAAATAAATAAAATATATTTTTTAAATGTTGTTGTTTAAGCGTTTTTATAAAGTTCAACCTCCAGCCACTCCCTCCAGTTCTCAAAGGTCAGCAGGGGGGGCTGAAAGTTCCAACCCAATACTCACTTATCTTTCTGTTGACCAGTTCCATTCTGAGCCTCTTGAGGGCACCACCTCCCCCGTCCTCCCTGTCTCCATCATCTCATTAACATAAACTTGGGTGTGATCAAAAGGGACTCCAAGTGCATCACAAAAGACACTACTATTACTCGAGAATTTCCAAGGTTGTTTTTTGTTTGTTTGTTTGTTTGTTTGTTTGACAGAGAGAGATCACAAGCAGACAGAGAAACAGGCAGTGAGAGAGAGAGGGAAGCAGGCTCCCCCACCTGAGCAGAGAGCCTGATGCAGGGCCTGATCCCAGGACCCTGAGATCATGACCTGAGCCAAAGGCAGAGGCTTAACCCACTGAGCCACCCAGGCACCCCTCCAGGGGTTTTATAAACCTTGTTCTTCCAGGAACCAAGGAGGAAGAACAAATATTTCTTATTACACTACAAAACTGGTTACTGGAATGTTGCTATTGATATTTTTATAACTTCCAATATAAAGTTTTCTCTGAGACAGTTCGAATGAGCTCCTAGAATCAATTCCTACCACCTATGTCTTGATCCTCAGACTTCAGCGTATGTCATTTTCCCCTAGAGATTGGCCCAACAAATGTTAAAGACTGCGAACACAATGAACAGGGTTAACTAAAATAAAAGCTGCAAGGCTGGCTGGTCACACAAGAGCAGTTTTTCGCATAATGAAAGCTACTTTCCTTCGGACACTGCCAACAGAAACCATACATTCTCATTCCCAAGTGGTAGCACTGACAATTTCTGTTAAACAACATCTAGATCAGATGGAAAACCTTCCCTTCCTTACAAGTCTTGTGCTAGTCTATATCCACTCCTCAAATATAAAGAGAACAATTAAAGGACAGCCAGATGAATTTTATTTTTTTCCCCTTCAGAATCTTGTTTGCCCTTTGATTCTGTGTGGTAAACACTCAGTGTACCTGGGAGCTTCTCTGTTTTCAGTCTCACAGACATCTGTCGCCCACCTCCCACCTTGTATGTTAAAAATGTCTCTATCTGCTGTGCACGAACAATGCTTGACCTGCATCCCGCCAGGTAAAGTGTGCACAAGTGAACTATGCTCTAGGAATAACCGCCTCCACATTGTCACAGACACCCGTCAATAAAATTAAGAAACGTGGTGGATTCAGTGGTCGAGCAGTCTGTTGAGCGCCTTTGGTTCACATAAAGGAAAATCAGTGTCTTGGAAAAAAAAATAAAACACAATAAGCCAAAGATAGGGGTAATTGCAGGGCTCACGGGATGGAAAGTTTGTAATGGGCATAGGGGTATTTTTTAGATCCACTTATAAGCTAGCCGAATTAAAAGATTCAGAGTGTGAGCAAGCGAGAAAGCAACTTCGTGACGGGTGCCAATCTAATTACGGCACAGCACATCCCTCGAGGCCCATGGAAACGCATCACTTATGTATGTCACCTTAAACAAGTTACCTCCGATTGTTCCTCCATCTAGACGGGAAAATAACACTGCCTGACAACTCTGCCTGGGTTGCCGTTAGTGACTTTATATGTTTATAGGATCACTATTCTCCCTTCAGTTTTCACATAAATCATAATAGAACAAAATTAAAATTCAAAGTCTCCAGGCTCTCACCCTTACTTTTCTAGTCGTCATACTTATCTTTAACTGAAATTTGGTCCTGGAAGTCACCTCCCTTGTCACAGATTGGCCTGTCCCTCATCAACAATCACTGTGACTTTAAGACCCTTTCCCCTACCTTGAAAAATTCAAAACATTGCCAGTAAAAATTGTCTTTTGTCTTCAGGCTGATCATATGCATTACCTTTTGTATCTGTCCATTGATATATAACCGGGTTTCCTGCCTTCACTTTACTATCAGAATCTGAGTTTCATGCCTATTGCTTTGACCTTAAAACTATATCTTGGCACTGAAGTATTCTGATTCATCTTCTGAGCAAACTTACCAAAATAAATGTACTCTAGTCCCACAACCAATCTACGCAACCACAGGTATTAATATCTTCAAGGGTATAGAGGACAGTGGCAATCTCCAACTTTAACTCTGTAATATTCTAAAAGTTGGTTTCTAAATTTGTTTTTTTTTAAACATTTTATTTTATGGGGAATTGGATTTCAGACAGTGACTGCAAGAACAAATATACTCCTGCAGGTCATGGTTTTAAAGGGAGTTGAACTGCTACAGATTGGATACCCATTCTCCCCCAGTTTATTACAACAAAATAACAGCAAAAACTCTAGGATAAGCTACTCTTTTTCAAGCCTCTGCAAAACTTCTCAAGCTAGTTCAATACCCTGCAAAATATTTCCAGTTTATAACTGTATCTGTTTGGTAGGAAACAATTAGATAAAATAAAATGATGGGAAGAGGAAAGGAAAAAAAAACTGGAAAAGGAAAAAAAAAGATAGTATCAGACTTGCGGAAGTCGGAGCAAAATAAATGAGAAAGAGTACACATAAAACTAAAGGGGGACAGAATGCAATGTGGCATTCTGTGTTGGATCATGGGGAAAAAATGGGTATTAGTGGAAAAATGTGGAAATCCACATAAAGTTGGTAGTTTAATTAATAATCATGTCTCAATGTCAATTTCTTGGTTTTGACAGAAGTACCATGATTTTTTAAGATATTAACTTAAGGGAAACTGAGAGGAGAGAACAAAGGAAGTCTCTACACTATCTTTGCAACTTTTCTGTATATCTAAGAGTATCACAAAATAAAAAGTTTATTTAAAAAAAAAGAAGGAAGTAGAAGAAGAAAGAAAATGAAATATAATAAACTCATTTTCTTTCCATTTTTAGAAAGGCAGAAGAACACAACAGTAAGAACTCAGATTTATTCTGGAGTTACCACTTGAGTGACCTGATGAGTTTCTAAACCTCAGTTCCTCCATTATTGTAAAATAATAATACTTACCTTAAAGGTAAGTATTAAATGAAATGAAAAACAGAATGTAGTGTTAAAAGCAGTGACTGCCAACTATTAGACTTGTATTCATTTATAATAATGCAATTTATCTTTAAAATAAAGTTGACTTGGACGCCTGGTTGGCTCAGTGGGTTGGGCCTCTGCCTTTGGCTCAGGTCATGGTCTCAGAGTCCTAGGTTAGAGCTCCGCATCTGGCTTTCTGCTCAGTAGGGAGCCTGCTTCCCCCTCTCCCTGCCTGCCTCTCTGCCTACTTGTGATCTCTTTCTGTGTCAAATAAATAAATAAAATCTTTTTAAAAAAAAAATGAAATTGACTTAATGGTAGATTTATTCTTCTGGTCCAGTCCAGTGAAGTTTCCCCTCTTATTTTCTCTATAACTTTATTTTTTGAACACTTATTTATTTATTTTGGCAAGGGAAGGGCAGAGGGAGAGAGAATCTCAAGCAGATTATCATAGAGCCTGACATGGGGCTTGGAGCTCAATCCCATGACCCCTGAGATTATGACCTGAACTGAAATCCAGAGTCAGTCACCCAAATGAGCCACCTAGGTGCCCCTTCTCTATAACATTAAAGCCCTATCTCAGTAGTCACTCTCTTCTCCTTCCTTCTTATCTTAGGGTATAAGATTACTAAATTATTTTTTTTAATATTTTATTTATTTAGTTGACAGAGATAGAGAGAGGGCACAAGCAGGCAGAGAGAGAAAGAGAAGAAGGCTCCCCACCAAGCAAGGAGCCCGATGCAGGACTTGATCCCAGGACTCTGGGATCAAGATCTGAGCCGAAGGCAGCTGCTTAACCAACTGAGCCACCCAGGTGTCCCAAGATTACCTAAATTATTTCTAGAACTATCCTCTCATAAGGAGAGGTAATATTTAAAGTATGTCACACACAGTTTCAAGCAATTATAACAGATGCCACAGCCAATTAATATGAACATCGGCCATAATCAATCAGTCCAGCAAAACAGGCACATAAAAATGTCTAGCAGTCTTGATTGTAAGAGTCACAGATCACAGGAGCTGCCAGTTCGTAACAATCCTCTCAACAGACCATTCTGTATCATCTACCACCTCTGCTTCTCCCCGGTTCTAAGGATTTGGAATTGACGCTCTGCCATGATCTTGGACACACAATGATAGACCTAAAGGAGGACTCATGACCCAAGTTGAGCCAATCCTTTACCTCAATGGCTTAGCAACAATGATTAGGTGGAGGAGAGAACACATGATTGAAGCCTAGACATAGTTAGGGCACAAGGAGTAGGAATTATTCCAGAGTATAACATGTTAATCAAATTAAGCCATACACAGAATTTTCTTGTAATTTTCCCAAGTAGAGCCTTTCCTTTTCAAATGAGACTTTTCAAGGATCTGCGCCAAAGAGCAGTGGGCAGCTTATAGGCGATTACATGTTTTTTTGTTTGTTTGTTTTTATGAGAGAAAGAGAACAGTTTGGTTACATGAATAGTTTCCCTCCTTTTGGTCATGGCTAGTTCAAATTGGGTTTCAGCCACTTGCAGCCAAAAGAGTTCTGTCTAAAAGTCCCCTCCATCTGTGTTCCTAAAAGCTATCCAGTGCCAATTCCTTTTCCCAAAGGAAAGCTCCCATACACACATGTACACACATTCAGTTATGCTTTCCTCTCATCAAAATATCTCACCAGCTTTACATCAGTGACTTCTTCCATCTGCCTTGAAATATTCACTTGTCTACGTCACTTATCTTGAAATAAATCTTCATGTGACTCCCATGCCCCTCAAGATACTGTCATATTTCTTTCTATCTATTTAAAACCAAACTTCTTGAACAAGCTTTTATTTTCCCAACTCCCATTCCTTACCCTCCTGTAATCTGAGTAGTTTTCAATATTCTGAAATATACTTTAAGGAATATTTCAAAAGGCCTCGGACTTTTCTTTTTCCTTCTTTATCATTACAAAATGTCCATCAGAATATATATCTTGCATCACAAAATTTTGACTATACTACTTCTACTGGAAGGCCAGCAATACAGTAGGCTTAGCCTGGAACATTTTTAACTTTCAGAGACCCGTCAGCCACCTACTACATGTTTCCACTTGGATATCCCACAATTACTTCAAGGTCATGATGTCAAGAAATGAACCTAAACTTACTCTCTCTGACTTACCAGACTTTCTATTTTAAGGTTTTAATCCCGTAGGAAAGGGATCAGTCAGGTTTTTTTCGTTTGTTTGTTCTTACTGACGGGGGCCCAATAGTAAATATTGTAAGTATTGCAGACCAGAGGGTCTCTGATCCAAGCACTCAATTCTGTTGTTGTAATATGAAAACAACCATAGGCGAATATAAATGAGAAAGTTTGACTTTGTTTCAATAACATTGTATTTATAAAAATAAGAAGTGGATCAAATTTGGTCCTTGGACTAGAGTTTGTCAACTCCTGCCCTAGGAAAACCAGCAAATGTTACCTCACTGGGACAATCACAAATTACACCTCCATGATGTATTCTGTCACACTTGAACCCAGTGCTCTTATGAATTTGTACCAAACATTCTGACAGGATTATTCGCTTAGACCTTACTAATTTCTTGGCTTGATATCCTTATATTGCTCTCCACATCACTGTTGTCCATACAAGTAGGCTTACTGTGCAAAACTGATAGATTATCAACTCCTTAAAAGAAGGAACGATCATTTATTCCTTTTGCATATAACAGTTCATTATATAATGACTTGCACAGACTGGATGGATACTTAACCAAGAATTTTCTGGGTAACCTGTCACCATATTCATTCCTAGCCTCCTCTGCAGATGGTTCAGGGAGTTATACAGAGTAGACATTATGAAAAGAAAATTCAGTTTTCGTCCTGGACCGCTCAGTATTGCTTAGAGAGTTGTGAAAACAATAATCTCTTACTTGCTAATTTTTTGTTTGAAGAGAGGAATGATGTGAAGAGTACTTGGTGAAGAAAAACTTAATTGGTGAAAAGGACATGGGGAACATCAGGAACATCCGCTTCTCCATAGGTTTCAAGTTCATTCACAATCTACTGATTCTGCCTGATGATGTCATCCGAAGTTTTGGTATTTTGTTAGCATATTCACTCAGCAATATAACCATATGCCACACATTTTAAGTACCATTCTTTTTATTATGGAAGGTCATCATGACTTTTTATAACTACCGAAGGCTATATAAATCCTCTAGTCTTCAAAGCTTTGACTTCTTCTGCAATTGCTTATAATTTCATTTTCATTCTGGGTGAAATCATAGCTACATAAAACAACAAGTAAGATGAATTGTAATCCACCTGAACCAGAATTTAATGTAGTGGAAATGAAAAGAAAGCTCCATCTTTTAACGACTTCCTAGATCAAATCAATCTGAACGAACATGCTATAAACTAGGCAACTTTGTTTCCCATTGGGTGTTATTGTTGGATTTCTTCTAGCTTATGGCACATATGTATATATAGAAATCCAGCAATTATTTTTTAAGCATCTTATCCATAGCACTTTCAAGTCCACTAGCAAATAAGAACATTTGCATAATAGATCATACAAATAATGATCTAGGACAAAGAAGGAAAGAGGTTAAACCTTTATATTAGTGGTAATTTTCTGCTTTTAGACTAACCACTCAGTTAGCGTTGAACAAGCTTTAAGATGTAATTTACTAATTGCTACCAAACAGCCTACAATTTAACATTTCACTAAAAATTGACCAGGAGGTTACAACTCTTTAATATATTAAATCATTTATTGGGCATCTGCTGCCCTTGTCACATTGACATTAAAATTCTTTAGAACTCCAAGTTGCCCAAAAGCATTTATGTTTTGATAGACTGAAAATGGAGTATCTGGTATTCCCCAGTCATCTAAATTGCCTCTTACTCAAAATATGTCTCTACATCTTTCACTTGGTATAATCCATATGTCAATCTTTATATAAATTTACATATACCAATTTTAAAATTCTTAACTTCCAAGCATACTTAATTAAATATTAATTGATTCAAATTAGATATATGGAGCAAATATATGGGAAAAAGAAGAGAATTTTACAATGCAGTATTATGCCAAATATTCTATCTTTCTATCAAACTCTCAGAAATGAAATCAGATGCTATATAGCCTAAGCCTCCTACAAGAGAGATGAACCTAATTATGACAAGACATCACCTTATATTATGTCTAGAAACCAGTAATAAGAAAGAAGAATACAATCCCAACAGTAGTAGAACAATTCAGGCTAAGATCGTGCCATGAGCGATCGGCTCGTGACAAGAAATTTCTAACGCAATGATAAATCAGGAAAAAATATTGGGCTAATTCATCTGTGACCAAGAAGTTTCCAAACTGAGTCATAGTGTTAGGGGAAATAATCTTGATTGTAGATTCCATGATGAAAATATGGTTAAAGGCATCACCGAATACAGGAAAGAAAATAGGAAAACTTACTTTGTGTGTTAAAGCAATAAAGGCCAAGGGAAAAACAGGTTTCCTCTAAATTTTGATATAAAAAAGAATGAGGTAATAGTGAAAGCCTTAAGAACTCGAAAGTATATTCACTGTCCTGGGAAGGAACCCAGGAATGGTTATTAAAGAAAACCATCTCAGTGAGTTTTAAAATTATAAGTTTAAAAAATAAAAAGCACTTGTACTAAGATGGGTATATGGGATCAGTCTGAATTGATCTAATCAGAGCACTTATTGTGAGACTATAAATAGGTCAATTACTTACTGTTGTTGCAATTAATTGCTGCAAGTAAATGAACAACAGTTACTGTCCCCATAGGACATAGCTTGGTCACTACTCATACTGACTTACAACACGTTCACGGTGCTTCCCAAGTAGAAAAAATATTGATGTAAGGATGAAAAATGAGTTTCCTAATCTCAGATCCTGCCTTGTTCCAAGTTGATTAAACTATGTGAGAGATTTCAAGGTAAAGGCAGCCAAACAGAAAAGAATATTTATTTTCTATGTTGTCCTAAAAACCATAAGGAGTTGTGAAATTTTCTTCAAATCATATGGATGAAACAGAAGCTGTAATTCAGCTATTTATAATGAGCTATGGTTCCATCTGAGCCTGAGAGTTTATGCTTTGATAAATTTCTTTAAAAATACATTTCCAGAGATACACTTTTATAATGAATAATTTATTGTGTATATATGTAATTTATGTGAAAGATGAGCAGAAAAAAAATAGCACAGTCTTTATCTCATAAGCTCTTTCTCCTTTATCGATAGATTTGTGTGGTCCCCTAAAAATCACTGCAAGCACCACAGCTGTAGACTCCTGTCCTTAGGTGTATATGTAATATGCACACTTTGATGCTCTTATTGCTTAAGAAGAATACTTTCCAGCTGTGTTTTTGCATTAAAGAAAGTGATTCCATTAGTATAAAGCTCTCTGTTCTCGAACCCCTTGGGGATTTTGTGGCATATGGAACATCATTGGTGGAGTAGAGAATGTTGGGTGCAGCCCCCAGGTTACTTCTTTGGGGAGGCACATTTCCCTTTCACTGCAGGATCCACAGTAAAAGTATAAATTTGCTTTATACAATAAGAAAGTAAATGCCTTTGCCAACATTTTGGCAATATCTTTTCCTCAAGCTGGCAAACAAAATTCAGCAGATGCTTCCCCAGATGACTCCACACTGATGAGCATATATATGCAATCTATCTCATATGATTGTACAACATAGATCATCATAAACTTTGCATGTTTCACAGTTTGTCTGCAAGTGATCTATGATTCTGGAGGTTTCCTGGGCATGGAATCACTGCATTTGATGGCCTGACCACTAACCCAGGGGGGACAGATAAAGCTTGGGACCACAGGCCTTGGCTCCTTGATTTATCAATGCAAGTGAAGATGAGAGGGATGAGTTTTGAGCAAGCTTTCTTACATTGGAGAGCACAGAAGCAGGAGAAAGCAAAATGTAAAAAAAAACTCAGATATCTTTAAAAAAAAAAAAAAAACAAAAACCAACCCTCAGATATCTTGACCAGAAAAGGTTTAAAAGATCAGGTGATGAAGTCGTCCTTTGCTTTGTAACAAAGAAGAAAGCTCTGTGCATACAATTCACAAATGTACTGACCAGTTGAGGGATGAGCTCTCATCTGCCCTCTAAGCGGCTGCTTCCTCCAGTCTACCTGTGGAAGAGGTGGCACCACAAGGAAAAAAGAAAGGTTAAGTTTGGAACTCTGGTGGCCTGCTATCCAATTCCTTATCTGCCACTTATTGGTTAAGTGATTTTTGGTATATTAATCCACTTGAAATGTATAATAATAATAATAACTATCCTTTATGAGACATTTTATGAGGTCTTGGCCTCTATGAAAAGGACACTATGAAAAACCCAGAGTTATCACCTATTTTAAAATTCACCATAGTATTAGATATGGGTTAATATCACCTCTATTTTAAGGTAAAGAAGATAAAGTTTAGTGCACTTAAATTACCCAACTAAGGTCATGCAACAAATAAATCACAAATCCTTCCCAAACTTATGTTTTCTTCTACATCCAGACTACCACTGACTACAGAGCCCAACATCCCTTGCCTACATAGCAACAAAAGCCTCTCAGGAATGAAGAAAAAGGAATGTTCAAGAATGACTCCTAGTTTTCTGCACTGGAAAAGTAGACAAATGACAATGCTCTTCACCAAGATATGATATATAAAAAGACTATATATATATATCGGTTGTAGTCAGGTAGAGGAGGATGATGAGTTCAGTTCAGGGAAAATTTTCATGTTTAGTTTAGATTCTAAAGACAAAGAATCTAAACTAAAAAAAAGGAAACCTTATGAAAAAGAAAGGAATTCTTCATAATTTTTCTGTTATACAAAAACTCAACAAACTCATTGATTAAGTACAACAAAAACTTGAAGATGGGTAATAAAGTAACAAAAGATACGAAGGGGTGATGTAAGACCTAAAGAAAAAACTAAAGACTAAGTTTATCTACATATAACTGACAAGTTAGATTAGAACAAAGAAAGCAACAGAATAGAGATACTTAGACATTGAAGAACTGACAAAGAGGAATTACTGCTATCACCAAACAAAAAGAAAATGAAATTCAAGAGAAGCAAGTGATTTAAGAAGATGTTCCATTATAATGATAATTGATATCCCTATAGTAAGGTCCCCATCCATAAAATAAATAAATACATAAAAGGCTTTATTCAATGATGTAGTTCAAGAAAATTTCCTTGGAAATAAAGAAGAAAGATTGTAGATTGAAAGAGCACACAGGAAAATTCAACACTGAACAGTCACCTCAAGATAAACTATTGTATTGAGGTGAATGTCAAAAACTTGTTTTGTTTTTTTTTTTTTTTAGGTATTAAAATAAGCTTCTGGTTTCTGCTGGGAGGGGTAGGGAAAGATGATACATAGTTGAAAAGAGACAGGTGCCTGCAGAAATAGATAGCATGTGAGCATTTGTTTCTCTGAGGCAGACAGAGCTCAACACCTGTAAGAATTCAACTAGAACAGTGAACAAATTGGGGAAGTGAAAGTGGGCTGCTAAGAGAGTGTGGGAGTCCATCCAACTGAAGATGCAAGGAGAGTTTGTATTATCGTCCTGACTTTTGTTCCATGAGCCCCAGTATTGAATCTCCTGTAGTGTATGGTGTAAGGAGGCTGGGAAGAGGAACAAGTAACCACTATATGTGAGGGAGCAGAGGGTACAAATCTCTCCTGGGACCCTTATACTCATCATCCCTATGAAACAAAAGATTTAGTGTGTAAGGGAAGAGTAACAAAATCTGTCACTTTACGTGCACTGGGCATGAAATCACTGCATTTGATGGCCTGACCACTAAACCAGGTGGGACAGATAAAACTTATCTGATAAAACTTATAATGTCCCATTATAGCTAAGGGAAATAGAGAGGGAAAAAAGTCCTTGCCTCTGGAGGAGGAGCAGAAATGTAGGCTGCACCCAGAACTACAGCTGGGTTAGGAATATGAGCAAGAGGGAGGCCACAACACTGATACCCAAGGACACAGTATCTGCCTAAGATTGAGGCTTCATCAGAATAATGATCAACGTGACTACCCATCACTACCAGTAGAAAAGGGCACCAGGAACATGGAGATGACCTGAAGTTGAGAGCGGAGCAAACACTGAGGGAAACTCTCTGACCTATCCACCCTCTTAACCACAAAGTATCCCCCATTAGAGGGGTTTGATGCCTATGGAACACTGAGGATAAACTAAACAAACTAAAGCAACAACAAACCTCCAACCCAGCCCAGCTTCAGACCAGATTAAGTCAAACACCCATTCTAAGGTCCATTTAGAAAGTAAGATGTATCCATTTCCTGAAACACAAACTATTTAGCTCAATCTCTACCGTCTTACAGAAGATGGCTGCCATCAACAAATAACAACTGGACGTGTGAAAAGGTAAGACAAAACAACATATCCAAAGAGCCAAAAGAATCAACATAACCAGATTTAGATATGACATCAATGTTGGAATTACCAGGGAATTTAAAATGACTATGATTAATATGTCAAAGGACCTAATAGACAAAAATAGGTGATATGCAAGATAAAAAAAAAATTCTTTTAAATACATACCAAGGTGTAAAAAACATCATCTACAAAAGAAAAAAATAAATCAGGTTGGCCACAAACCTCAGATCAACATTCAAAAACAGCAAAACAGGCTGATGTCTACAAAGTCTTGAGGGCAGAAACTGTGACCCATGTATCCACGCAAAATACCATTTGGTTATAAAAGCCAAGATGTCAATATCAAACGTAAAAAAATAAATAAATAATCCAGGAATATGTTATCTATAATCTTTGTTAGGAAAAAATAGCAAAATGCAGATTTGAATTAATACACGCACATGAGAAATAGAGACACAATATTAAAAGAAAGACATGGGAATAAATACTGAAAACTTTCTCTAAAAGTGTAACCATCTATTCATAACAACTGAGTAAATACTATTGAGGTAGATAAAACTCAGTTGAATAAATATTGAGTGCCTACTATGTTCCTGGCACTACCCTAGGTAAAGAAGCTAGAGCAGTTAAAAAAAAAAATCTGGGTGTGCATGAAGCTTATCCATTTAGACGTAAGTGACCAAACAACGGGGGGAAATATGTTACAAAACTAAATGCGAATTTTATAATTCTAGAAAATTCAGAACCAACTTTATAAGCAACAGGAACCAGGGTATAAGAATAAGAAAGCTGCTGAGAAGATGTATTAAAGGGTTAAATTCTTCTCTTTCATAGCAGGGCTTCATTGTTTAAAATGGTAAACATGTTAAAAAAGAAAAACAACATGATGACTCCAGAGTCTTAATTATTTTCACAATTGTTTTCTTGAAGAAGCTTTTTAGGAAAATCTTTTGTTAAAGACAAATTTATTTGAGATTTGACAGTTTCTTAATTTCATTATAGTCTCTTTTTCTCCAGGGATTTCAAGTAAAAGTAAAATTAATGTTCTTTGACTTTTTAAAGACAACCATAATATAATATAATACATGTAAAATTATCTTTCTTGGGTTTTTTTCTGTTATTTATTTGGACTATCTCTAGAATAATATTTGCCCAGACTAATGAGGATTATTCCTAAATAATGGGATTTGTTTTTTTCCTTAATGTCATTTTGTACTTCTCTGTACTGCTTAAATTCCCTAGAGTGAGCAGAAATTATTTTTATAAAAAAGCACTGTAGTATTTTTTTCTTTTAAAATGGAAAGTTGTGGGGCGCCAGGGTGGTTCAGGAGGTGAAGCAGCTGCCTTCGGCTCAGGTCATGATCCCAGAGTTCTGGGATTGAGCCCTGCATCGGGGGCCCTGCTCAGCAGAGAGCCTGCTTCTCTCTCTCCTCCCCGCTCATGCTCTCTCTCGCTGTTTCTCTTAAATAAAATCTTTAAAAAAGAAAAGAAAATGGCAAGTCGTTACCGGGGGGGGGGGGGGGGTAGAAATACAAATGATGGTTATGTTCTCTACGTTTTTCTATATTTTTAATTTCTAAAAGATAATTAAAATAGAATAATTAACAGTGGAAATGCTGAGAAATGTTAAATGTGGCAATGACTGGGAAAAAAAAAAAAAGAAAATTGGTAGGCTGGTAGAAAAGTAAATCCTTAGTAGGATAATGGGATACCTACTCTGAGCATCCCATTAAGGGTGGCCAGTAGTTTCCCCATAAGCATCTTTGCCATAGACATCTTTGTCACAAACATTTTTACTGCAGACAATTTCACAGCATAACTAATCGGCCATAAGGCAACTTTACAGTAAAAGATAAAATCACTGGCTGACAGATTGATTTGACAGTTTGGTTTCATTTTTCTTGATGCAATACTCCCCTCTTTATATTTTATAAATCTGAGACTTCATAATGGTCCATACAGCAGCACAGAGTTTAGAATCCACATCTCCCATTGAACTTTGGAACATTTCTCAACAAACATGTAACAATATGCCAAAGAACTAACAACAGTGTAAAAGGCTTTCACAATACAGAGCTCAATTACAAATGTGTGTCTTTATATTTGTTAACTGATTATCTTTCTTTTTTTTAATTTTTTATTTTTTATTAACATATAATGATTATTAGTCCCAGGGGTACAAGTCTGTGAATCGTCAGGCTTACACACTTCATAGCACTCACCATAGCACATACCCTTTCTAGTGCTGATTATCTTAATGAAAGAATATCCAGTAAAACAAGAAAAAGAGCAACACAGAACAAGAAGCAAAAAAAACAAACAAAAAGTATCATACCATGAATAATAATCTTTGAAGATAAGTACTTAGTGACAATCCACAAAAGAAAATCTGTGTTTGCTTTATAGTGCCATGAATCTACACTATGCGTTTTGAATGTACTCAAGTATTTTGTCTCTCACAATAAAGTCAATTTTTTATTTTGTTTTTTTTTTTTTTTATTTATTAATTTTGACAGAGAGAGATCACAAGTAGGCAGAGAGGCAGGCAGAGAGAGTGAGAGGGAAGCAGGCTCCCTTCAGTGCAGAGAGCCCGACGTGGGACTCGATCCCAGGACCCTGAGATCATGACCTGAGCCGAAGGCAGCGGCTTAAACCACTGAGCCACCCAGGCGCCCTTTATTTTGTTTTTTAATTTTCCTATTTCATTATGCTCTTTTGAAGGAACATCCTTTTTTATTATTTTCTATGATTTTTATTTTTTAAAGTTACTTTGAGGCCGATTATGCCGAGGAAATATTTGCAGCAAAGAGCTTTTAGTGAAACTGCCCAGACCGCCCCCCCACCCATGAAGGGTCAGGTAATGGCATTTTCTCTCTTTGCGTCTTTAACATTGAGTGAGGTTGTAGTCACAGACCTTTGAGTGATACTTCTTTTTTCAGCAATGATGAGCAAAAATCCACCCCGGGAACAAGGGTTACTGAGTTCATCTGCCTGACCCCTTTAAGAGGTACACATGTAGTATTAGTGTCTGTCCCACAAATGGTCTGTATTGTCTCTATTTTGGTAATAGGATCCAATATACTGAACTGGTGAACCAGACTAATACTCAAACTGCTTTTCTTAAATCTTTGTAAAGAGAAACAAGTCACTTTCTTTGAAATATTATTATTTAATATACCTAAAATCTACCAAGCAAGTTCTTCTGTTCTTCTCTCTCTGAGATATGTTAATGGCTATGTGGTAGCCTTCCCAGGAAATGATTAAAAGGAAACAGGGAATGAGTCCAGATTCCCTTTCATTGTTTTTGTCAACTGATAGCACAGATCCTCTTGAAACCTGCGGCTCATCCTGCTCATTATCTAAAGTGGAACAAAAACTGCCATTAGTGTTCCAAAGGGGGACTGGGGTGGGAGGGTCGAGAGAAGAGAAGCTTTATAATGTGGAACATTGAGTGCAGGCTGGAAAATGCCTGAAGTTAAAGTTTTTAAAAGAGATTCATCGTCAAAAATAGATTGCCTATTTTCATAACATAAATTTTCTGAGTGATATATAGATAAAAAAGAAAGCAGTTCTGGTTACCTTTACAATGTGCCTAGTGTTCTGAACATATCCGCTGTCAGAAGCTGTCTATACATGACTAGCAGTGCTTCGAATTCTCTGGCCATAAGATTTATTTTAAAACAATAGTGAAAGTCATCAATTAGCAATGAAAAAAAAAATGAAAGCCATTCCTCATCCAGCAGGGATGCCTTTTAATGCTTTCTTCTCAGACCCCTATGGCTCATGAGCTCTGTCAGTTACTTTAGGTCTCAGACATGGAACGTTTCTTTCAAAAGGTCATCCCAACATGGCATTTTTCCCCATTTATTTTTAGATGTTCTAACCCCAGTAAGTTTAACCACCTAACAGCCTGAGATTGACAACATATTTCAGTGCTACTGAAACTAGGGTTGGATTAAGCACAAACCTTCGTAGTTATTTTCCACACATCTCTGCAGCTTCAACAGTACCTCAGAGATCACCTGCTTTCTAGGCACTGAGGGTCCCATAGCATTGAGAAAATTTAAAAGTTCCATAGGATTTGAGTTTTCCTTCAAAGTCTTCGCAGTCTGAGAGACGCACGCCTGCCAGAAGTCACTTTTCAAGTCATTGTTTGCCTTTCCCCATATGGAAAAGGTGAGATGTACTTCAAAGCTTTAAATATGTTCTAAGGATCTGGAGACTTGTAACCACTTAGAATCTGTTTAAGGACAATAAGGGTTGGGAGGCTTAGGCCCATAAGTCCACCCGGAATTTGAAAACAGAGCCGAGGCAAGCTTAAGAATTCTTCATCCAATGGTTGCCCGATGTGAGGAATGGTCAGCTAACCCATCTGTCCTAAACTTGAGGCGGAAAAAAGATTCCAGGCCTGCAGTAATTTCATCAAGTCTGAACAGGACCTAAGAGCACTACCCTTAATAAGCCCCTGTGGCAGCATGGACTGTGTGCACGTGGTGTATGTGCATAAGTATTTGTGTATGTGAGTGAGTGTAGATGTTTAAATTAAGAGGTAAAAGTTAATCAGGGGCTGGAAATCAAGAACTACATGTAATTAAATTCAGTGAGTGTTCATATGGTAATATATCCATATATGCATCCCATATAAGGCACCATGTTTCCTGCTGGAGGCAGTGAGGTATGGTGACACTTCGGACAGATTTTAAAGATCTTACATTTTTTCTAAGATTTTATTTTATTTATTTATTTTTTTAATTTATTTATTTGTTTAACAGAGAGAAAGAGAGTGAGGGAGCGTATGACTACACACTAGCAGGGGGAGGAGCAGAGGGAGAGAGAGAATCTCCAGCAGACTCCCTGCTGAGCACAGAGCCCAACTCAGGGCTCTATCCTACAACCTGGAGATCAGGACCTGAGCTGAAATCGAGTTGGATGCTTTCAAGGAAATATAAATTAAAAACACAATGAGAGACCACCTCACACCATTTAGTCAGAATGGCTAAAATTCATAAGTCAAGAAATGACAGCTGTTGGCGAGAATGCAGAGAAAGGGGAACCCTCCTATACTGTTGGTGGGAATGCAAACTGGTGCAGCCACTCTGGAAAACAATATAGAGGTTCCTTAAAAAGTTGAAAATAGAGCTACTCTACAGCCCAGCAATAGCACTACGGGTTATTTACCCTAAAGATACAAATGTAGAGATCCGAAGGGGTACGTGCACCCAAATGTTTATAGCATCGATGTCCACAATAGCCAAAGTATGGAAAGAACCTAGATGACCATCAACAGATGAATGGATAAAGAACATGTGGTATATATACACAATGGAATACTATGCAGCCATCGAAAGAAACGAAATCTTGCCATTAGCAATGACGTGGATGGAACTAGAGGGTATTATGCTGAGTGAAATAAGTCAATCAGAAAAAAACAATTATCATACGATCTCTCTGATATGAGGAATTTGAGTGGGGGGTCATGGGGGTTAGGGAGAGAAAAAATGAAACAAGATGGGACTGGGGAATAAGACAAACCATAAGAGACTCTTAATCCCAGGAGACAAACCGAGGGTTGCTGGGGGATGGAAAGGAAAGGATGGGGTTGCTGGGTGATGGACATTGGAGGGGGTATGTGCTATGGTGAGTGTTGTGAATCGTGTAAGACTGATGATTCACAGACCTGTACCCCTGAAGCAAATAATACATTATATGTTAATTGAAAAAAAGAAAAAGAGAGAGAGAGTTGGACGCTTAACCAACTGAGCCACACAGGTGTCCCAAGATCTTATACTTTTAAAAAAATGTAGATTAATTATGTTTTTCTTGTAGTAAGAGGAATAGAAAATTAAAACTTAAGTCTTATTTAATAAACACAATAATGCCTTAGTTTATACCCTAGCACTATTAGTATGTGAAAGTAAAAGTGAGGAAGAGGAAGGAGAGAAAAAGAATGAGTAAGAAAGGAAAGCAAAAATAGAGAAAAGTGGCAGAAGGATACACATGCAGAGACTGACCCAGAAGAAGACTCCTACCAGGAGGGAAGTAATAGAAGAGGAAGTCAGAGAGAGAGGACAGAAATAGAGGAGGAAAAGTCAGAATGATGGGAAAGACAAAGAGGTAGAAGAAACAGTCCATATTAAAAAAAAAAATGTTTTAAATACCTTCAAAAAAAAAAAAAAAAAAAAGAGGTAGAAAAGAGATTGAAGTATAGAGACTGAGAGGAATGCCGAGACGCCGAGCAGATTCTGAAGCTGTTGGTGAACGGGGTCTGCTCACGTCCTACGCTGCTGCTCTTTGGCATGGCAGATTTCGAAGACGTGGTCCACTCGCTTTGCGGTCCTCACAGAACCCTGCTCAGAGCCCAGAAGACCCCCCTCCGAGTTCACAGTCAGACTGGCTCAGTCAAATGAAAGGCTTTTTTCTCTGTTAGCAAAGGTATGACTGGTGAGATGGCCCTTTAGAGAGTACCTTCCTCCAAAACAGAAGGGGAAGGGTCTAAATTAGGGTGAGATGTCCTACTATTTGACTCTTCTCTAATTCAGAAATTTGACTATTCTCTAATTCAAGGTTCCTCAGTTTCGGCACTATTAACATTTCCAACAGAGTAATTCTTTGGCGCAGTAAAGCGTTAGCAGAATCGGGAGCCTCTACCTACCTACTCGAGGCCAGTAGCACCCCCCAGCAATTGCAATTAAACGGGTCTCCAGACCTCCCCGATTGTTTTGGGGTTGGGGTTCGCGGTGGGAGAGGTAGGGGGTGTGGCTGTGTGGGAGTGAAATGCCCCCGGGCAGAGAGCAGTTGCTCTAACTCATTAACGCTGGTGAAGTTACAAGACAGCAGAGAATAGGAGAGCCGTGTTTCTTGGGTAAGTGGCAATGTTGAACAGAAATTTGGTCCCAGTTCCTCCCCATTTATCTTCATAGTGCCGTGATGTTGGCTTAGCTCTGTGTGCTCCTTCTAGGATACCCAAAAACCTCTCTGTTCCAGCGGGAGTTTAGGCAGAATCCCCAGACCACGCGAACCCAGTCAGGGCAGTCTATTGGTTCAACGCTGGACTGAGAGTGTTGGCCACAGAATCAGATAGGCCAACATGAATAGTGAATGACAAATGCTTTCGAGTCAGATTAACCACAGAACAGCAGGGGAGCAGCACTTTCTGGCGCAGAACCTTCCATTAGAGTGCCATTTTCCTCTCTCACATCTTCTCTTTGAAAGCCCTCAGAGAACATTAAAAACCTTGTTTTAGCAGGCGCCTGGCTTTGCCCAACTTCAATTAGGATGCACAATTTCTAAATTGCACCCCTGGATATCAGCAACGGTCTATTGAAATACAAACCATGCAGGATGCAGACTAGGTTCTGAGGATTCAAGGTGATCAAAAGGAACTTCAATTCCCAGAGATCCTTGAGCCTTACCAGGTCCTTTTATTTCTGCTGCTTTAATTGCATAGCACTATGAGGAGGCATATCCAGCAAGCAGAAGTACATTACTTTTTCATAAGCAACTGCCTTGCTTATGTCACCTTTATGTCAGCCTTTAGCCTATGCGGGTCTTGTGCACAGATCTGACTTTTTAGTACAACATTTTTTAGGATGGAAAAAATACATCTAACTAGCAGATAATGTTCTTGATAGTGTTGAAGAAAACAAATAAAGGTAATAACATATATAAAGGTTAGAAAGTTCAAACTGTACCCAAATGGTACAAAATGAGAAATGAAAATCTCCTCACATTCCCTCATCCTTTCCTCAAAGGGCAACCGTTCTTTACCCTTTCTAATGATTCTGGCCGCAAAGAATCATTGTACCTAAATACATGTCTATATCAAGTTATAATTTTTTATTAAAGATTTTTTATTAACATCCTATTCTCTACTTTTAGTAAAGTCTATTTTAGAGGTTATTTCATCTATTTAGATAGCAACCTAGCTCATTCTTTTCAAGGACTGTTTTCTGTGACATTGTGTGGATATATAACTTTCATAATCTACACACTATTGCAAGAAAGTTTTACATTTGATTTTTATTCTTGTTGTTGGTGTTGATATTGCACAGAAAGCAACAATGAATATCCTTGGACGTAAATCTCAGTGAACTTTTGCAAGTCTATACATAGCGACTTATTTTCTAATGACTTCAGAAATGCATCATCCTTAGACTTTCTCCTGGAATCATTCATTACAAGACAAATTCCCAAAAGGTCTCTCATTTCCTAGTCAACACATACTTACTCAATGATATTATTTGTAAGGGCTTCTGGGTGGCTCAGTCTGTTGGGCACCCGCCTTTGGCTCAGGTTGTAATCTCCGAGTCCTGAGACCTGGAAACTTCAGGGCCCTTGCTCAGTGGGGAGTCTGCTTCTCCCACTCTCTCTGCCCTTCCCCTAACCCCGGTTGTGCACGCACTCTCCCTCTCTCTCTCTCTCTCTCAATCTCAAATAACCAAAATCTTAAAAAAAAAAAAAAAATGAATAGTATTAGTTGCATCAGTTTGGTCCAGCAATTATTTATACTCTGGAAATTTCATATCATTGTATTTGAACATATAGGTTTAAGTCCTTGCTATAATCTGAATATGTGGGGTAAAAGTTTTTCAGTAGACTAATTATAACAACTTGGTAATGCTCTTCTAAGAAAACTACTATACTGGGGCACCTGGATGGCTCAGTGGGTTGGACCTCTGCCTTCAGCTCAGGTCATGATCTCAGGGTCCTGGGATCGAGCCCCGCGTCGGGCTCTCTGCTCAGCGGGGAGCCTGCTTCCTCCCCACCCCATCTCTGCCTGCCTCTCTGCCTACTTGTGATCTCTCTGTCTCTCTCTGTTAAATAAATCAATAAAATATTTAAAAAAAAACCTACTATACTAATAATTGTAAATATCATTCAGATCAAAAATAAAAATGTATTTATTATTTACATGGGTACTTTCCTCAGTATTATAAAAGAGTATTTAAATATAGTATTAAGTGTATTTAGCTCCTTAGACATTGCTGATGCTGATATATGCTACGACATGGAGGAATGTTAAAAATATTATGCTAAAAGAAAGAAGTCAGACACAAAAGGCCACATATTGTATGTTTCTATTTACATGAAATGTCCAAAGGAGGCATATCCACAGAGAGGTAGAATAGTGGTTTCAAGGGCCTACATGGAAGCAAGAACAGAGAGTGACAGCTAATGGGTGTATAGTCTTTTTGAGGAGGTGAAAAGAATGTTCTGGAATTAGATGGTAATGATTGCACAACTTTGCAAATATATTAAAAATCACTTCTTCGTATACTTTAAAAGTATAAAATTTATGGCATATGAAATACATTTCAATAAGCTGTCAATAAAAATATGCATACTTACATATAATTAATACATAAATACACACAGATTTTTACATATAAACATGGTTAAGAAAAAGCTTTGAGATCTCTACCTAACTGGGTTTAGACTGCTCCAGAGAGAAAAGGGATATTGATTTTGGCTTCAACAAAGGTCAGCCTATATTCCAGGATCCCCAACATATTTTCAGTATTCAAAGGGCATCTCTAGCTAACTATGTGGGGTAATTATATTTTCTGAACCAATACTCAGAGATCTGACGCAACTGGTACCTGCTTACTCATAATCAGACTTACAGTATGCTTGAGAGCAGGTCTGTTTTGGGAAGTTAAGAAATGAAGTTTTGACACAGACAAGGAAATATTTCTGAAAGCGAGACTTACACTGGAATTTAGTAAGAAGTAACACTTCAAACCAAACCATATTACCTCTTATTAAATGTCTATTCGGAAATTCCAATTATCTCCTTCACTTGGAAGGGTCAATTGAGATACAAAAACACTAAAATAAAAGTTGCCCAAGTCACAGTAGTCAGCCACAAAGAAGAGATTAAACATCAAAATTAAAGCATATATATCCATGGCATGTTATTCTACAAAGAACATTAAAGAATATTCTTTAACGTTTATCATAAGAATCTTTAACATCATCTGACTTACATAAAATCAAATTTGGAAACTGAAAAGAAAAAGATAATTATATGCAATTACTTTGCCTTGGAATATGGTTCCTATTACTAAATAGACTTACATTTCTTTTTTCTTTCTCAATTATTACTACCTGAAAAGAAAAAGAAAAGTCCTTCACATTAACATTCTTGCATAACCACATTTGTCATTTGGGGATAAAGGAAAGTTCCTCTTTGATGGTTCACTCTTGGCTGATGATGAGACTTTGGTATGATGCATATTGATAGAAAATAAAAATCAACTCATTTACTATTCCAGATGTGTGTGCTAATTTGAATCAGGGTGTGTCCTTGTCAGACCAAGTACTTATTCATAAACGTTTTGCTCTTTGTGGCTACAGAATGATATAAGCATCAATGTGTTCTTGCCTTATACTTCCACAGTCTTGCAGTTTTCCAGGCCAGAAAAAATTCTCTGAATCATTAAAAAAAAAAGAAAAGAAAAGGAAAGATACTCACCATATTCTTTAGAGAAATAAGGAAGAAAACAATGACAACAGCCTTAAAAGGCAAATTGAGTATTATTACGATTTTTAAAGGAAATTTCATAATACATTGAAATGCAAGGAGTTATCAACTGACTACATATACATACATATGATTTTAGGGTTTTTGTTTTTCCTTGCTCATTGGAACAACTTTAAAAGGCTTTGTTTTATTTTATCTTTTTTATTTTAATTGGATTAACTATAAAATGTACATATTATCTATTCCTTAGAACACCAGATTTATAGAGTATACATCTATATATGCACACACACACACATATATATGCATATGTGTATAGACACACACCCACACCTACACACACATAAAATATGTATAGTTGTGAGCTGACTGGATTTTATCCACCAGGAGAAAGAAATGTATAGCATGCCCAATATTCTAGATTATGTTATTAAAAGATTTTTCTCACTACCTATAAACCAATATAACTTACATATCATGCCCTATAATTTATATGAAAATTAACATTATACCTTCATCTACATTTCAATGGGCTAAGTCAATAACCTTTACTTTTCAGAAAATAAAACCTATACTTAGCATGGAGTTCATTGAATTCAAAAATCCACTGGCACCTTTTAAGCTTTAAGTCCTACCAAAATTGAAATGTTGAAATTTGAAAAATGAATATGAATTCCATATTAAAACCGAGAGTAGCATTCTTTAAACACTTTATCTGCTTATAGAAAAATTCATTACTTATAATTAAGAAAAGCAGATGTGTACAGCATCTTGATTTTCCCATTTATAAGGAAGCAATGAAAAAGAATAGAAAGAGCAAACTTTGGGAAAAAAAACAACATTTTACACTTGTGAAGCTTCTTCTTGTATTAAGTGAGACAAAAGAATTGTGTCCCTAATCATGGACCTTATGCACCTATCAGGATGAAAGAGTTTCCAAGAATAATTCTGGCCATGGAGCGAGATCCAGAAAAAGAAGGAGACAGAAATGAATTCTGCAGCCAGCTTGACTGTTAGATGGACCTTCTTTTCTAAAAAAAGGCAAAATGATTTTGTCCTCCCCGCTATTCCAAAATTGAAGCAGGATGTACAGTTTAGCTGAATTACAGCCACTACCAAAATGTCTGTAAGAAAGAATTTCTCCCCATTTGTACTGGTCTCATAATTTTGGATACACACACACCAGAAAAATCAGAAGGCATCCTTCTGTTTGTTTTTATTATTGCCAGTATAAAATTTTGCTACTGAGTTATTTTGTTCACCTGAGAGCACAGTAGGAAGAATGCAATATTGATCCCGACATATAAAGACAAATCAGAATAGCCTTGAAAATTAGCACAAGCCTGGAGTTACAAGGACAGCACCACTAGAAAAGAAATGAGAGTAGAATTTTCATAAATAGGAAAATGCACAAGTACTCTATTTTTCCCAGCCTTTTCACTAATACTAGTTTCATCACTGCCAAGGCTTTGGGAAGTTTGGAAAATGTCTTCTGAGAACATCAGTTAAGGTCTATCAATAATGTGTATCTTAAGAGAAAAGTAGCCATCATTAAATTTATAAAACACTTCACTTTGAAAAACAATTTCATCATTTGTTCTTTCTTTTGACTCCACACAGGGCAGGTTACTATCCCTGTGGATAAAGAAATTATAAACTGTAGATAAGGAAATGGTGAGGTAATGTGATTTACCTGAGGTCACACAGCTTATGATGACGGTTCTATTTATGATTTCACCCCAGGACTTTCCATTCCAAATGACTTCTTGCTAGATCATGGCGGGGGGGGGGGGGGGGGGGAGGAAGCACACTGCGCTTTAAACTTTAGTTTTGTTTTGTGGTTTTTTTTTGTACCATCATGAGCTTATTTTTTTCCATTTATTTATTTATTTTTTCAGCATAACAGTATTCATTGTCTTTGCACAACACCCAGTGCTCCATGGAATACGTGCCCTCCCTATTACCCACCACCTGATTCCCCAACTTCCCACCCCTGACCCTTCAAAACCCTCAGGTTGTTTTTCAGAGTCCATAGTCTCTTATGGTTCGCCTCCCCTTCCAATTTAATCACTTCCAGTCCCGTCCATGTTGCTACAAAAGTTGGGTATTCATCCTTTCTTTTTTTTTTTATAAACATATAATGTATTTTTATCCCCAGGGGTACAGGTCTGTGAATCACCAGGTTTACACACTTTACAGCACTCACGATAGCACATACCCTCCCCAATGTCCATAACCCCCTCCTCCTCTCCCAACCCCAACTCTCCCCAGCAACCCCCAGTTTGTTTTGTGAGATTAAGAGTCATTTATGGTTTGTCTCCCTCCCAATCCCATCTTGTTTCATTTATTCTTCTCTTATCCCCCTAATCCCCCATGTTGTATCTCCACGTTCTAATATCAGGGAGATCATATGATAGTTGTCTTTCTCCAATTGACTTATTTCACTAAGCATGATACCCTCTAGCTCCATCCACGTTGTCGCAAATGGCAAAATTTCATTTCTTTTGATGGCTGCATAGTATTCCATTGTGTATATATACCACCTCTTCTTTATCCATTCATCTGTTGATGGACATCTAGGTTCTTTCCATAGTTTGGCTATTGTAGACATTGCTGCTATAAACATTCGGGTACACGTGCCCCTTCGGATCACTATGTTTGTATCTTTAGGGTAAATACCCAGTAGTGCAATTGCTGGGTCGTAGGGTAGTTCTATTTTCAACATTTTGAGGAACCTCCATGCTGTTTTCCAGAGTGGTTACACCAGCTTGCATTCCCACCAACAGTGTAGGAGGGTTCCCCTTTCTCCACATCCTCGCCAGCATCTGTCATTTCCTGACTTGTTAATTTTAGCCATTCTGACTGGTGTGAGGTGATATCTCATTGTGGTTTTGATTTGTATTTCCCTGATGACGAGCGATGTGGAGCACTTTTTCATGTGTCTGTTGGCCATCTGGATGTCTTCTTTGCAGAAATGTCTGTTCATGTCCTCTGCCCATTTCTTGATTGGATTGTTTGTTCTTTGGGTGTTGAGTTTGCTAAGTTCCTTATAGATTTTGGATACTAGCCCTTTATCTGATATGTCGTTTGCAAATATCTTCTCCCATTCTGTCAGTTGTTTTTTGGTTTTGTTAACTGTTTCCTTTGCTGTGCAAAAGCTTTTGATCTTGATGAAATCCTAATAGTTCATTTTTGCCCTTGCTTCCCTTGCCTTTGGCGATGTTCCTAGGAAGATGTTGCTGTGGCTGAGGTCGAAGAGGTTGCTGCCTGCGTTCTTCTCAAGGATTTTGATAGATTCCTTTCTCACATTGAGGTCCTTCATCCATTTGGAGTCTATTTTCATGTGTGGTATAAGGAAGTGGTCCAATTTCATTTTTCTGCATGTGGCTGTCCAATTTTCCCAGCACCATTTATTGAAGAGGCTGTCTTTTTTCCATTGGACATTCTTTCCTGCTTTGTCGAAAATTAGTTGACAATAGAGTTGAGGGTCTATTTCTGGGCTCTCTATTCTGTTCCATTGATCTATGTGTCTGTTTTTGTGCCAGTACCATGCTGTCTTGATGATGACAGCTTTGTAATAGAGCTTGTAGTCCAGAATTGTGATGCCACCAACTTTGGCTTTCTTTTTCAATATTTCTTTGGCTATTCGAGGTCTTTTCTGGTTCCATATAAATTTGAGGATTACTGTTCCATTTCTTTGAAAAAAATGGATGGTATTTTGATAGGGATTGCATTAAATGTGTAGATTGCTTTAGGTAGCATAGACATTTTCACAATATTTATTCTTCCAATCCAGGAGCATGGAACATTTTTCCATTTCTTTGTGTCTTCCTCAATTTCTTTCATGAGTACTTTATAGTTTTCTGCATATAGATTCTTAGCCTCTTTGGTTAGGTTTATTCCTAGATATCTTATAGTTTTGGGTGCAATTGTAAATGGGATTGACTCCTTAATTTCTCTTTCTTCTGTCTTGTTGTTGGTGTACAGAAATGTGACTGATTTCTGTGCATTGATTTTATATCCTGACACTTTACTGAATTCCTGTACAAGTTCTAACAGTTTTGGAGTGGAGTCTTTTGGGTTTTCCACATATAGTATCATATCATCTGCGAAGAGTGATAGTTTGACTTCTTCTTTGCCGATTTGGATGCGTTTAATTTCTTTTTGCTGTCTGATTGCTGAGGCTAGGACTTCTAGTACTATGTTGAATAGCAGTGGTGATAATGGACATCCCTGCCATGTTCCTGACATTAACGGAAAAGCTTTCAGTTTTTCTCCATTGAGAATGATATTTGTGGTGGGTTTTTCATAGATGGCTTTGATAATATTGAGGTATGTGCCCTCTATCCCTACACTTTGAAGAGTTTTGATCAGGAAGGGATGCTGTACTTTGTCAAATGCTTTTTCAGCATCTATTGAGAGTATCATATGGTTCTTTAAACTTTAGTTTTTATCTTATATAGTTATACACATGGTGCCACACTGATTATTTTATGTAATAGACATCACTAATGGGTTAGATATGGTTACCAACCAATTATTTGAACTGAATTTTCAATTCAGCCAAAATTAAAAATCTCTTTATGTCTATGGATATAGTCTGAATAACCACTCCTCAATTTCCAGTAAATGTAGTAGAATCATTGTTCACAAATTTTGGCAAAAGAATTTGATTTGCCTTTTTATTGGGTGAGTAGTAGTTATTTGTTTTTAATGAAGTCAAATTGCAGATAATATTTTAAATAAGGATAGTATCCGTAAGGATAGAGAAGGTTGAGAAGTTGGAGTCATCCCAGATATAAGGGAAAGTCTACTATGCAATTCCAATTTAGCTATTGAGTTCATCATTTCTGGACCCTTGATTTTGTTTTTTTATGAGACCATTTCCCCGAGGTGAAACCTAAGCATATCATACCTCTTAACAACTGGGAACATTACGAATAATAAATGATACTAGAGAAGCACTTACCTGAGTGATATGTAAATAATGTATTGTTGTTGTTGTTGTTTGTTTTGGTTTTTTGGGTTTTTTTTTGGTCTTTTTGAGAGGAAGAAAACATTCATATGAGAATTAAATGTGATTTCCTTTAGCACCACGTGGTGGTTCCTATGTTAGTAAAAAGAATAGCCTGATTTTTTTTAAAGATTTTACTTATTTATTTGGTAGACAGAGATCACAAGTAGGCAGAGAGGCAGGCAGAGAGAGAGAGAGGGGGAAACAGGCTCCCCACTGAGCAGAGAGCCCGATGCAGAGTCTATCCCAGGACCCTGAGAACATGACCTGAGCTGAAGGCAAAGGCTTACCCTGCTGAGCCACCCAGGTGCCCCCTGATTTTTTTTAATGAAGTAAGATTTCAGTTTAGTGCAAGATAGGATCCCATTGAACGAAAGCTCTAGAATATCACAACAATCAAAAATAACTAAAAGTCACCAAATAATCTACATTCAAGTCCATAAGTACAAAAATAAGAACACTAATAATATTAAGATACTTAGAATATGACAAGGTACATTTCCAAGTTAATGAAATTCTTTTTTTTTTTAATTTTTTTTTTAATATTTTATTTATTCGACAGAGAGAAATCCAACTAGGCAGAGAGGCAGGCAGAGAGAGAGGAGGAACCAGGCTCCCTGCGGAGCAGAGGATCCCAGGACCCTGGGATCATGACCTGAGCCGAAGGCAGAGGCTTTAACCCACTGAGCCACCCAGGCGCCCCTGAAATTCTTTTTTTAAGGCACAAAAGAGAAACTGTCATTCACACAATATGTACTGAGAAATTCTTGGCTGGGAAAAAAGGAAAACCATAATGTTATTCATACATAAAGCATGAAACAAAAGAGTGAGTTCAGGAAATTCATTTCTTAGTGTGCTTGGTTCAAGGGAGTCTTCTAGTTAACCAACATATAATGAATTCCAACCATTAAACTTTAGAAGTAAAGATTTAGTTTTAAGAAGTATCTAATCTTTCAGAGGTGCCTGGGTGGCTCAGGTCATGACCCAAGGGTCCTGGATTGAGTCCCACGTTGGGTTCCCTACTCAGAAACAGGAGCCTGCTTCCTGTTCTCCCCCCCCACTTGTGCTCTCTGTTGCTATCTCTGTCTCTGTTTCTCTCAAATACATAAACAAAATCTTAAAAAAAAAAAAAAAAGTTTGGGATGCCTGGGTGGCTCAGCCAGGTAAGCCATTGCCTTCGTCTCAGGTCGTGATCCCAGGGTCCTGGGATGGAGTCCCACATCAGGTTCCTTGCTCAGCGGGGAGTCTGCTTTTCTCTCCGCCTCTGCCTGCCACTCTGCCTGCTTGTGTGCTGGCGCTCACTCGCGCTCGCTCTCTCTCTCTCTGACAAATAAATAAATAAAATCTTAAAAAAAAAAGTTTCTAATCTTTTATCTGTCAAAGGCCCAATCTATGAATGGAAAAAAGAAGAATTTGTGAATGGATTCTTGATGTACATAATTAGTAACTTTTGTATATTATTTCAGGAGATTCATGGCACCTGGTGAAGTCAACTAGTGGACCCACTAGAAATCCAGAACTTTGAAGTTTTTGTTCTCTTCTCCAACCTTTCTCCTTCATATAATTCATGAAGAATGGCTCAAAAAGGGTCTAGGGAAGGGGGTTGGTGTCAGGGTAGAAATATTAATAAGGCCTAAAGTGTTCCCAGCACATGCAGACTTGGAATGTTAAATAATGACTTAGTAGATCCAGGCGACCTTTGCCTGGGGGATGCTTAGTGGTGATACAGAAGGTGGCAGGTGTTATGGGAATGGGCACACTGCTTTCACTTCAGACTCATTTGGACTACAGGGATGTTGAATCATTTCTCTTCAGAGCACATCTATACATACACACAAAATCAAATGCTAGCTGAAACGCTTTGATCCTAAAAGTAATGAAGCCACCCCAAAGCATTAAATACAGAGCACGCAGATTTCAGTGGCAGACCTACAATGTCACACAGCTACTGCTGAAGTTATTAAAGATGAAAAAATATTGGTTTCGGTAATAAGCCTCCTAAAGCTGGAAAAAGACATGTCACCATAGATAAGATGTCACAAGAAAAGAAGCATGAAGGGAATCTAGACAAGGTCAACACAGTTAACTATTGTACTAATCACAACAGTGAAGAAATAATACCAGGAAAAGAATTAGACTGATATCAGAACCCACCATACATCCTTGAGAATATACTGAGTATTACATCTTATGCCATTTGTTTTATAGGTATAGTACATTTTGTACAGTTTTCATTAGAGAGCAGTTTCAGTGGTTTTCAGAAAATTATTTTGTCATCTTCATTTAAGTCCATATTTAAAGAATCCTTCAGAGTATTATTATGGTTAGATAAGGACCCTTAAGTGATCTATCCACCTTAAAATTCCTCCATTTTCCTACATTATTTCTTCGTTAAATTTATTTAGATCATTTTTTACATGCAAGTCTTTACTTTTAAATCCCTCTAATCTTTTAAAACATAAGCCCATGATGCCAAGAGTTCATAGCACTAACATAGAAAGCTTATACTAATTAACTAGAAAAATCAGAGGCAACCTAAAAAGATACTTTGCAACCTACGTATTATTGACCTCCACTTTTAAAAGCCTAGTTTACATTCCCTACTGAATAATTCTTTCCAAACGTAATAGCACAAAGAACACTATTAAAAAAAAAAAGACGTGAGAAATAATAGAAATAGAAGATAAACCAAGGGTTATGCAGAAAAGAGGGATAGCATAAAACACCATTATCTATAATGCTTTTACTTTACATTTAATCAAATACTCTTATCTTTTGTACTTTATTCATGAGATTTTAAAAAGTAACATCATTATTTGGGTCTGGTCCATTTGAAACATCAAGTCTATGCATATATTCTTTAGAATTGTTAAATTCTTTTTATAAGCTTCTATAAGTAGCATAAGACATTAGTGATTTCTAACAACATATAATAGGTCTTAGGATAAAAATTAAATGGTAAGTTTAATTCTTAAATTTAGTATTTTAGTACTAAAAGTATCATTGTTTTTTTTTTTTTTCCTTTTTGTTTTTATGATAGCACAACTCTATTGTGGTGGAGAGTGATTGTTTTCTTCCTTTCCAGCATCACTTCTTGCTACTTAAGTAATAGGCTATCTCTCAGATCTTCTCTTAGGGAAATCATTTAATAAGCTTTGAAAATAAAGTTGATCTTCATCTACCTACCCATCCTGAAAACATGGTAGACTCGTGAGCATATCTTGCCAAAAAGAATATTTCATCTTCTTTGATAAATTAACTCAAGGCTTTGTACCTGATCTCACTCAAAATCTCCTTAGGAGTTTTTGACCAGAGGTATCAGAGAGATGTTCTTTTGCTTCAGGTAATCTGTGTTGGGTTTCCGTTGTTCACAGATAGAGTCTTTAGTGAAACCTTCCCTGTATATAAAATTAATACTTCTTTGAGTGCTGAATGTGGAGGTGGAGAGAAATGAAAAGATTTTTCTGAATTACATACATTTAAGCTCTAGTGTAATCCATTTTCTTTTCCAAGAGTTGGCACACATTTACAAGATGGAGATGAGAACACCATCTATGTTTACAGAAATTTTGTTTGATATCATTCAGCATTCTGAACTACAACCATGAAGCAAGAATATAAAATCCTTACCTGTATGTGTATGAAAATGAGATATATAGGAGTTGTGGTAGATGGCTGAAACATGAGTCTTTCGAACTGAGAAGTTGAATTCTATAAAGATTTTGTTGCAAGCATTAAGATGTTTTCTATAAATCTGTAAAACTGAATATCTGTTTCATTTTTAAATAATAATGGAGTTAAAATTAAAATGCAAATTAAAATACAAGTAGAATAATTATGACTAATACCATTTATAATACTAATGAACAAAATATACTGCTTGAATTCAACAAATGAACGTTAGTTAAGAAATTCATGAACATGCACAGTTATGATGACAAAACAAAAGGAATTTTTCAAATCTCAGGTAATTAATAACATGACCTATACATTGGCTTGGATTTTTTTTCTTTTTTTTTAAGATTTTATTTATTTATTTGACAGACAGAGATCACAAGTAAGCAGAGAGGCAGGCAGAGAGAGAGGAAGGGAAGCGGGCTCCCCACTGAGGAGAGAGCCCAATGCAGGGCTCAATCCCAGGCGCCCCTGGCTTGGATTTCTAACCAAAATTCAACCCATTCTTTATTGACAGTTTCAAAAGCATTTTTCATTTTTTCTTTTGGAAAGAACAGTTAAATGCTGCCAGCTTAGGCAACTGAATAGATGAGCTTCCTCAGAAAGAAATTATGGAAAGCCGCCACATTCTCAAAATTGAGTGAACATGAGTCAATTTAATTAAGAAATTCTTTCTGATCATAAGATCTTCCTTTGTGACCCAGTGGTGTTTTCAAACACAGAGTAGACATTTTCAGATTGAAAAGAGAAAACACGCTGTTTCAATTTCTGAAAAAAGATAAATGGTTAATTGTCAAAGATAATAAGATAAGAGTAATATTATATGAAAACCAAAAAAGCTTTTGAATGTGTATAAATAGATAACATTCAAAAAATTTAGTGAGTTTATGTAATTCATGCAACTTAATATGCTTGTGAGGAAGCTTCAGTAGAAGCATGAACAACATTTTACCCAAATGTAAAATAAGTCTTACCTCATGCTTTTTGCATAGAAAATAACAAATTACTCTGATGCTCTGACCCTGTAAACAAAGAACAAAAGGGGTGTATGTAACTAAAAGTAACAATATTCCATGCTCAGAATTCAGTGTTTTTACAGCAACAATTTCACCTTACAATTAGTTTTAAGTAGTGTTACCCAGGAAAGCATGGCTTCTAAAATAAAATATAAGAATTTATATAAAGAAATATAAAGGAAACAGATACTTTTAAATCTTTTCCATTATTAAAATATTCAAAAAGTCTCATTAACTTTGGTTTCCCAAAGTCTAAGCCAATTGTTCTCAACCCTGGCTGCAAATTAGAATCATCTAGACAATTTTATAACATAGATTCCCCAGATTTACCATCACCTCCATCCTGGGATTCTATTATAACAGATAGAATGTAAGACCCAGGCATATGTATTTTTTAAAGGTGCCCTGGTGACTTCAATGTGTAGCCATGATTTAAAAATACTGGTCTAGATAGAAGCATTAAGTAGGTACAAGTTTTATTGAGTGAAGGAACAAATAGATGAATTGATAAAGATAGAACGATATTTTATCCTTACTTAGAACCATTCTCTTTCTAGATCCTTTGTTACTAAATATCACTTCACACAGTTTTATATCGGTTTGACCTGTTGCTCCCTAGTAGTCCACAATTATGCAGCATCATTTAAAACGGCAAGGCAATAATACCTTTCAGCAGTTCTACCTACCTTGATTGTGAATTTCCAATGTATGCCAATGTTATACTCTTGAAACAAAAATACCATGGATGCCATCTATTTCACAACAGACATAGGAAAAATATGAAAATACTGTCCACTCACAATGCTTGAGAAAATAATTATTTCTCTCTAAAGAGACCGAGATTTGGTAATTTCAGTTTAAGAAATTAAGGGAAACATAATTTTGAGAGGAAGAAGTGTTTTAAGAGAAAAACAACTTCCCCTTTAAATTATGAAATTCTTTAATATAGCAGCTATAGTTTATTTGAGCATAATTATCTGTTAATAAATATTTGTGAAAGTTAGGAAACAAAGCAACCAGATATTTCAGAAGAAACTCAGCAGATTGAATCTAAATTTGAAAAAAAAGTATGGAAATTAAAATATGCAAAATTTTTAATCCCACTTGAAAAATATACCATGTGTATGCATGTATATACTAATTTACATAAAATTCTTACATAGTATTTTAGAATATAAATGATGTTAAAAAGAACCATGACCAATAGGAAATTTAAACTACAAACATTAACTACATTAAAACTAAAACTAAAAACATTAAACTACAATATTGCCTTGGTACTTTTTGTCTCCTCTCTTAGATGGATGACAAGGCATTTCACTTTACTTCTTGATCACCAAATATGATCTCATAGTTTATATTGTCTTACACATTGCAGGTCACCCAAATATGCTCTGATCAGCTGCCTCCATCTGTCTTACCTTCCATCTGGAAACTTGGGATAATTTTTTGTCTTTCTTGTCAACCGAATGTACCGAAGCTGCTCAATATTGTGAAACATGTTCGCCCCCTCAAGATGGCAGTCATTTCAAAAATGTTGAAATATCAAAAAATATATCAAACTGCAAATCATTGCCAACCTAGAATGCTTCTATAATTACTAACACCCCATAAAGAAATTCATGTATGTGCATAAACTCTATATATGTGTGTATGTGTATATAGAATACATACAGTTTTAGTTTTAGAACTTTGAGGAAGTCAAAAGAATTACACTACAATAGTGGTTTTCAATGATGAAATAAAATACCTGGGATTCTAGATACAACTAGATGGTGGATTTGTGGGATTTCTTACTTTCCCTTGTTTGTAAACTCTCTACATTTCTTTTTTCAAGACAGTTCTGCAAATATAACGACAGAGAAAAAGGTAATATTTTTAACGTAATATTTTAATTCCAAAACTAAAACTGTAAATCTTCTTGTGATACTCTGCTAATTATGAAATAATTTACAATGATAAATCCCCTGGGGTACATATCTTTTATATGAAAATTATGTCAAAATATTTTTTAAAACCCCAATATGCTCTTTATGTAATATATAGATGCCTACTTTCTCAATTTGAACTTGATAATGTGTGTGTGTTTGTGTATGTATTCAAAGCTTTTATTATCTTAGTCCAAAGAAATGTAAACAGGGTTCACCCAAATCAAGGCCATGAAAACTTTAAAATTTGCCTTATTTGCTTCAATTTGTTTCAAGTATGAAAATCCCTCTACAAGATTATTTTCCACGTGTCTTGCTTTTTCAACCTATTTCCTTTATGGAGAAATAAAAGATCTAGCAACCAATTACTTTTGTCTATTAGATCCTTTATATCTTTAATAATCTTTAAAGTTTCTATAAAAAACTGTTTTTAATTTTTAATGGATAAACTAGTAGCAAAATTTGTTAAGTGAACAAGAGAACACTGAAATACTACAGGGTAAGTATTCCAGAGCATTGGTGATGATATGTCAACTGGACTTATTATGGTAATTATTTCATAATACAAATAGACATTAAATCACTAGGTTGTACACCTGCAACTAATATGATATGTCAATTATATCTCAGTAAGGATTAATAATAAAGTACATTAAAACTTTAAAATTTCTTAGTTGAATAGACGTCTGATTGATATATTAAATGAGCAAGAGTTCTAATTTGCGGTCCATGGACCATCAAGTTTTACAAAAATAAATCTAGGACATTATGGAATCTCCTGAACTTCGAATTTCCAGTGTGTTTGTATACATGTGTGTCATAAAATGTTTAACAGGATAGAGTCAGGGAAAGAATCCATAATTTTCAAGATATTCTCAAAAAGGTTTTGGCTCCAAAAATTAAATTACTGCTACATTTTTTTTTCTTACAGATGCATACACAATCTCTGTCAAAGTTTGTTCATAACTTACTCATAACTAAGGTTCTTTTAAAACTATTTTTGTTTTGCTTAAATATTTTTCTAACTTACATACAGCCAAATTCACTCTTTTGGTGTGCAGTTTTGTGAGCTTTTTAAAAATAGAGTTTCATAACAACAATCATGATACAAAATAGTTTCCTCACTCCCAAAAATACCCTCATGCTATTCCTGTATAGTCAAATCTTTCTTCTGTGCTTAATCCCTGGTAAAAACTAATCTGTTCTCTTTTGCTATAGTATGGCCTTTTCCAGAAGATCTTGTCATAAAAATGCAATAGCATAATATGTAACCTTTGATGTCTGTCTTAATTCACTTAGGATAATGTAGTTGTGGTTCGACAGTTTTTTCCTTTTTAATTGATGTGAAGTATTCCATTGCATGGAGGTACTATAATTTGTTTATTCATTCACTCATTGAAGACTATTTCAGTTGTTCCCAGGTTTTGTAAATTATGGATATTGCTATTCATGTACTGGTTTTTATATGTATATATGTCTTCATTTACCAGGATAAACGCCCTGGAGTAAGATGGCTACGTCATAGGTTTGACTTTCTGAAAAATTACTACACTGTTTTCCAAAGTGTCTATATAATTCTTCATTCGCACCAGCAATGTAGAAAAGTCAGATTTCTCCACAATCTCATCAGCACTTGATACTTTCAGGTTTTATATTTTGGTCAGTAGGATGCTAGGTAATGCTACAAATGTGGTCTTAATTTGTATTTCCATAATATCTAAAGTTCTTGAGTGCCTTTCATGAGCTCATTCTCTCTTTTTTTTTCCCCTGTTCTTTGGTGAAGTAGCTCTTAAAATATTTTTCCCATTCTTAAAATGTTTGCTTTATTGTTAGTGAGCTTTAGATGTTCTTTCTGTATTCTAGATACAAGTCCTTTATTAGATAATGTTTTGCAAATATATTC
This sequence comes from Meles meles, assembly GCF_922984935.1. Taxonomy (NCBI): domain Eukaryota; kingdom Metazoa; phylum Chordata; class Mammalia; order Carnivora; family Mustelidae; genus Meles; species Meles meles. The sequence goes on along the minus strand of NC_060069.1, from coordinate 110,013,228 downwards.
TCCAGTCTTCTCAGTCTCTTAACAGTGTCTTTTGCAAAGCAAAAACTTTAAATTTTGATAAAGGCCATTATCTATTTTTCTTATATGTATCTTGCTTTTGGGATATTTAAAGACACTTTGTCTAATCCAGTGTTCCCAATATCTTCTTTTTTTTTTTCAAAGAGTTTTATACCTTTACATTTTACACTGAAGCATATAATTTATATTTTATTTTTGTGTAAGGCATGAGATATATATTGAGATTCATATTTTTGTATATGGATTTCCAATTGAAGTGGCATAATTTTTTGCAAACACTATGATTTCTTTTTGAAATTGTCTTTGCATCTTTGTCAAAAATCAGTCAACCTCATTGGTGTGGATCTATTTTTATACCCTATTCTGTTCTATTGATCTGTGTGTCTATGCTTTTACCAATACCATACTGAGTGTTATAATGTTAGAGTAAGTCTTAAAATCAATACTGTGGATCTCTAAACTTTGTTATTTTTCAAACCCATTTGGGAGTTTCTAGTTCCTTTGCCTGTACAAATAAATATTAAATCAGTTTCTCAATATCTATAAAACATCCTACTGGCATTCTGGTTAGGATTGCTTTCAATATTTAGATCAAATTGTGAAAAATTATATCTGAAAAATATTGAGTCTTTGAAGCCATAAACATTGTCTCTCTATTTATTTGGTTTTCTTTTATTTATTTCAAGCAGTGTTTGATAGTTTTCAGTATATTTTTGCTAGATATATACTCACATATTTTTGCTAGATATATATACTCAGGTTTTTTTCATTTTTTGCAGCTAATGTATATAGAACTGCCTTTTAAATTTTGTTTTGCAACAGTTTTTTGCTAGTATATAGAAACATAAGTGATTTTTTAAATCTTAATTTCATATACTATAACACTAGTAGACTTGCTAATTAATTTCAGTAACTTTTTTTGGTAAATTCCTTGGAATTTTCTATGCAGCAAATCATGTCATTTGTGACTAGGCAGTTTTATGTGTTCATTTACTATCTGTAAGCCCCTAACATCTTATTTTTTCTTACTATACTACCTAGGACCTCTAGTAGGATATTGAAGAATAGTAATGAGAGTGGTTATCCTTACTTTTTTGTTTTCGGTTTTGTTTTTTTGTAAACATAAGAGGAAATCATTCAGTCTTTCATTCTTCAGTATGATATTAAATACAAGTTATATAATAGACATGCCTTTGATCAAGTTAAAGAAGTTCTATTCTATTCCTAGTTTGCTGAGTTTGGATGTTGAATATTTTCTTTTTCTTTTTTTTTTTTAAGATTTTTTATTTATTTGACAGAGAAAGAGAGAGAGAGAATGGGCACAAGCAGGTGCAGCAGGAGAGGGAGTCCCCACTGAGCATGGAGTCCAGTGCAGGGCTCAATCCCAAGACCCTGGACTCATGACCTGAGCCAAAGGCAAATGCTTAACTGACTCAGCCACCCAGGTGCAGCAAATGTTGAATATTTTTTAATGCATTTTTACCTTTAATAGGATAATGGAGATTTTCTTCTTTGTTCTGTGAATATGATAACATTGATTGATTTAATGGCATTTTACCAGCCTTGCATTGTTGTGATAAACCCCATTTGCTTATCAGATGTTACGATTTTTATATATTACTGAATTTGATTTCTGTTACTTTGTTGACTTGTGTAAATGTCTATGAGGGATGTTGACCTACATTTTTCTTTTCTTTTGTTGCTTTGTTTTCATTTTTGTTTTGTTTGCTTTTTACTGGTTTGGGCATGAAGATAATTCTAGCCTTGTAAAATGATTTGGAAATTGTTTTCTATTTTATGAAAGCAATTGCGTAGAATTGGTATTTTCTTCTCTTAAATATTGATATAATTTTCCAGTGAAATCATTTTGGGGGGATGGGGCACTGGTAGGAAGCTTTGAATAGGAACTCGATTTTCTTACTAGATAGAGGACTATTCTGGTTATCTATTTCCTCTTAAGTGAGTTTTGGTAATTTATGGCTTTCAAGGAATTAATGCAACATGCCTAAGTTGCAGAATTTATCATTATAGAGTTGTTCATAGTACTGCTTTATTGTCCTTTTAAAATTTGTGGGGTCTATTGTGATATCCCCTCTTCCTTCTCATAATTTGTCTTTCCATCTTTTTTCCTTGGTCAGTTTAATATTTATCAATTATATTGTTGTCTTCAAAAAACATCTTTTAGGGGCACCTGGGTGGCTCAGTGGGTTGAGGCCTCTCACTTCAGCTCAGGTCATGATCCTGGGGTCCTGGGATGGAGCCCCGCGTAGGGCTCTCTGCTTGGCGGCGAGCCTGCTTCTGCCTCTCTCTCTGCCTACTTCTCTGCCTACTTGTGATCTCTGTCTGTCAAATGAATAAATAAAATCTTTTAAAAAAAATCTTTTAGACTCATTAATTTTTCTTTATTCTTTTTCTGGGTTTTTTGTGGGGTTTTTTTGTTTTGTTTTTTGCTCGCCTTTATTATTGCCTTTTTTCTGCTTGTTTTGTGTTTAGTTTGTATACCTTTTTCTAAATGCTAAATATCAAAGCTTATATGCTTGATTTGAAAACTTTCTTCTTTTCTAATACATGCCTATAATCTTAGAAATTTCCTTCTAAAGTCTTCCTTAGCTGCATCCCACAAGTTTTCATATATTTTAATGTCATTTTAATTTAGTTCAAATATTTCCTAACTTCTCTTGGTAATTATTTTGTGACCTATGGATTATTTAAAAGTATGTTGTCTATATCTAAATATTTAAACATTTTCATATATCTTACTATAATTTAATTCTAATTTTGATATGGCCAGAGAATACACTTAGTATATCAATCTTTCTAAGTTTGTAATGCATTTTTATAATGCAGGGCACCTGGGTGGCTCAGTTGGTTAAGCAGCTGCCTTCAGCTCCGGTCATAATCCCAGGTTCCTGGGATCAAGCTGCATATTGAGGTCCCTCCTCCATGGAGAGCCTGCTTCTTCTTCTTCTTCTTCTTCTTCTGCCTGCCATTACCCCTGCTTATGCTCTCTCTCTTTCTCTCTCTCTCTGTAAATAAAAAATAAGATCTTTAAAAAATTTTTATAATGCAGAAAATGGTCTACTGTGGTGAATGTCCAAGTGCACTCGAGAAGAACGTGTATTCTGTTGTTGGATAGAGTTTTCCATAAGTCAGTTAGATCAAAGTGCTTGATAGCCCTGCTCTGGTCTGCTATATTCCTTCTGATTTTTTATCAACTTGCTCTAGTCATTACAAAGAGAGAAATGTTGAGTTTTCCAAATAAACTTTTGGATTTATCTATTTCTCCTTCAATTCTATTAGATTTTGTGTCCTGTATTTTGAAGCTCTGTTGTTAAGTGAATACACATTTGGGATTATTATATCTTCTTGGTGTACTGACGTTTTTCACTATATGATGTTCCTTTTGATCTCCAGTAATTCCTTGTTCTTTTTTTTTTAAAGATTTTATTTATTTATTTGATAGACAGAGATCACAAGTAGGCAGAGAGGCAGGCAGAGAGAGAGAGGAAGCAGGCTCCCTGCTGAGCAGAGAGCCCGATGTGGGAGTCAATCCCAGGACTCTGGAACCATGACCTGAGCCGAAGGCAGAGTCTTAACCCACTGAGCCACCCAGGCGCCCCAGTAATTCCTTGTTCTAACATCTGTTTTATCTAGTATCACTGTAATCCAGTTTTCTTTTAGTTAGTGTTTGTATACTATGTATTTTTCAATCCTTTTGCTTTCCTCTTATCTGTATCATTGTCTATAAACTGAGTTTCCTGTAGACAGCATAAAACCAGTTGGGTGTTATCTTTTTCATTTGTTGTTTTGTGTTTTATCCAACATAGCAACCTCTGTTTTTGAATTGATTGTTCAGAACAATGCATTTAATATAATTATTGATATGGTTGGATTTATTTGTATCATTTTTTTTTTCTGTTTACCCTCTTGCTTTTAAGCTCTCTGTTTTACTTCTCCTGCCTTCTTCATGTTGTTTCAAAATTTTTGATGTTAAGTGCTGGGCAACTGCTTTCTTGGTTCCCAGTGTTCACGCATTCCCAGTATTGATTCCTAAATACACCAGAAGAGTCCATACTCTAATACCCAAAACCTGTGAATATGATGAGATATTACTTCCATAATTATGGTATGGCATATGACATAGTTGGTCTTAAAATAGGAAATTATCTGCATGAGCCCCTTTAAAAGCAAAGAGTTTTCTCTGGCTGGTATCAGAAGAGGAAATCAGAGATTTGAAACAGAAAGGTGATGTGATATGCCCACATTGGCTTGAAAATAGAAGTGGCACAGGAGAAAGAATGTGAATGGTATTAAGGATCTAAGAAAAGCACCCCCTGACAACCAACAAGAAAATGGGAAGCTCACAACAATAATCACAAGAAAGTGAATTTGATCAAAAACCTGAATGAACTTGAAAATGGATTATCCCACATAGCCTACAGATAAGATTAACCCAGACTGCAGATTGATGTGGATTTTCTGAGACCCTGAGCAGAGAACACAGACTGTCAGAATTCTGACCCATAAAATGGTAAACTTATAAATTTGTGTAACTTTAAGCTACTACAATTTTTGTTACTAAACTCTAAGAAAAAAAAACTAATAAAATGCCTTTGTGCAAATCTCTCTTAAGTTTGAGTTGGACCTAGTGACTTGCTTCTAAAGAATAAAAGATAATAAGTGATGGGATGTCAATTCATGGTTTGGTTATAAGATTGCCTTCCACCTTGCTGGCATTCTCCTGCTAGTGCCTGTTCAGCTGATATGTTGTGAAGAAGCAAGTTTCCCTGGGATAGAGGTCCATGTGGCATGGAAATTAGAGTAACCTCTCATTAGCAGCCATTGAGTAACTGAGGCCCTGAGCCTACCAGCCCATGACCAACTGAATGCTGCCAACAACCCTATGGAATAAGAAGAAAATCCTTTACCCCAATTCAGCCTTCACAAGAGAGTTTAGCCTCAGTGGACAGCTTCACTGCAGCTTTGTGAGAGACATAGCTACCCATGTTTATGTTATGACCCACAGAAACTATGAGATAATAAATGTGTGTTGTCTTAAGCCACTAGGTTTTGAGAAAATTTGTCATGAGGCAATAAAGATCTGATGCATATTCCATTTTAGTTTATCTACCAGCTTTTAAACTATATTTCACACATTTATTAGTGATTAATCAAGAAATTACAATATACATTAATAACTCATTAATTAGTTATTTAATAACTTACTAAAGTCTACTGAATATTAATATTTTATCATTTCACAGTAAAGACAAAAATCTTACAAATATATAGTTCCTTTTGACCTCTCTCCCTTTATGTTGTAGTTTCACATAGTGTGATAAACAGAATAATCATTTCCCTACTCCACCAAAGATAGCCACGCCCTAATTCTTAGAATCCATGAATAAGTTACCTTACATGATAAAAGGGACTTTGAAGTTGTGATTAAGGTTAAAGATTTTAACTTTATCCTAGGTTGTTTGGATGCGCTCAGTGTAATCACCTCAGTCCTTAAAAGTGGAGAACCTATCCTGGCTGTAGTCTGAGACATGTGGTACAAGAAGAGAGGAGATTCGACGTGTGAGGGGGATATGAATCACCATTGCTGCTCTAGGAGATGGAGGAAAGAGGCCATAATCCAAGAAATTTAGACGTCCTCTGGAAGCTAAGAACAACCCTAAGCTGATAGCAAGAAAGGAAATAACTTCAGTCTTACAACCACAAGGAAATGAATTCTGCCAACACTCTAAATGAGCAAGAAGTGGATTCTCCTCTACAGTTTCCAGAAAAGAACACAGCAAATGCTGCAGTTTTAGCCCAATGAGACTCAGAGCAGATTTCTGATATACAGAAAGCTAAGATTAAAAATTTGTATCATTTAAAAGCTGCTAAAGTTGTAATTGTATGACAGCAATATAAAATTAGTACATATGAATCAGATCTACATACATTACAGGGAAGCCTGTGTGGCTCAGTTGGTTAAATGTCTGTCTTTGACTCAGGTCATGATACCAGGGTCGGGAATCGAGTGCCTCATCGGGCTTCTTGCTCAGCAGAGAGCCTGCTTCTCCCCCTGCCTGCTGCTCCCCCTGCTTGTGCTCTATCTCTCAGGAAGAACGAAAGAATGAAGGAAGGAAGAAAGGAAAGAAAGAAAGAAAGAAAGAAAGAAAGAAAGAAAGAAAGAAAGACTTAAAAAAAAAACAACATACATTATAAACCCCACCATATTATATTTTGTCATATACAGTTTTACTTTTAGGAATTTTACATAGTTTAAGAAACATAAGAGGATAGAAGTAATCTATTATATTTACCCATATATTTATTATTTCTGTTGTTCTTGCTTCATTATTCGGTTTCCATGATTTCCCTATTGTTTTTCTTTGGCCAAACAGTATTATTTGACCTTTCTTTGAGAGCAGGTCTAGTGACAATGAATTCCCTTAGATTTCCTTCATTTGAGAATGTCTTTATTTCACTTTTATTCCTGAAGGATGTTTTTGCTGGTAAAAGAATCTTGAATTCACAGCCATTTTCATTCACTACATTAAAAAATATTGTTCCATTCTCCTCTGGCCTCCATGGTTTCTCATATTTTTCTTTATCATTGGCTTTTGTCAGTTTGATGATGATGTGTATAAGTGATGTTTTCTTTGAATTTGTCTTGTTTGAGTTTCACTGACTTTCTTGACTCTACAAATGCATATCTTTCACCAAACCCAGGATGTTGTAAACAAGTAGTTCTTCCAAGAATTTTCTGCATCAGAAAATTCCCCTCTCCTCAATCTCCAATGACATGGATGTCAAACCTTTTAATATTGTTGCACAAGTTCCAAATGCTCACTTCATTGTTGTATCATTTCTTCCTCTGTTGTACAATTTGAATAATTTATACTACTCTATATTCAAAGGCACAATTATTATTTCATCTACACTGAACACATCTAGTGAATTTTTCTGTTATTGCATTTGTTTCATTCCAAAATTCCACTTGATTCTTTTTTGTACCTTCTGTCTCTTTGCTGAGAACATCTGTTTTTCCATTTATTTCAAGAGCATTTACCTTTACCTCGTGGAGCAAGGTTATGGTAGTTGCTTTATAATATTGTCTAATTCCAACATTGGGGTAGTCTCAGGGTATTTGTTGACTGCCTTTTTCTTTAAGCAAACTGAGATTTTCCTGCTTCTTTGTATGTCAAGTAATTTTGGGATGTAACCTAGACATTTTAAGTATTATGAGTACTATTAAAAACCTCCAGAAAACATTGACTTTTTTTTTTCTTGTTTGTTTTAGCAAGAAATGAACCCAGTTAGGTTCAGACCATGAGTTTTAAACTTTCTTTTGTGGATTGTTGTTCCAATATCAGTTTAGTTTTCAAAGCGTTTGTGAGTTACTTTGGTACATCTTGCATGGCACTACCCAAAAGTAAGTCTGGGACATGGACAGTGGTCTCAGTCATAGTTGAGTTCCCAAAGCTTTCCTATGGTGTTCTGTTTCATTTCCATAGTGCAGCTAAGCAGTTAGCCTTGGACTCGATTTGTAGTTTTAAAGTATCCAATCTTTTCTTCTCCATGGTTTTCTCTTATACTTCCGGTTTCCAAAAGTATTCTTTTTACCTGATATCCCACTAAATAGCCAGGGTTTTTAGCTTCCTTATGTTGTCCTTACTTGTCTCAACAAGATCTTACCCTGGACAAAGTCGTGAGTGAAAAGAAAATACAAATCATTAGGATTCCCTCCAAACACTTCAGATCATATACATATCTTTTCCAAATGCCTCTGGTCAGAAAGAAGGATTTTCTCATAATGTTGTAAGTACCTACTCAGATGCTGCTGCTACTATAGCTGGGAGCACAGCGCTGCAGCTTCATAAACAGGGTTTGCCTTGGGCCAGGGCCAGGAAAGAAAGAAAAAAATATATATGTGGGGATCTGCAAGTGCCCATGTGCACATGCACACATGCATGCACACACACACACACACACACACACACACACACTTTTCCCATTGCACAGAGGCTGACTTCCTGGTCCTCTAGCCTAAAAAACAGATTTTCCCTAGCATTTTTTCTGTCTATGCACAGTGAAATTCCATGATCTAGCCTGCCTAGAATCTAAGCCAGGAGAAAAGGAAAAGAAAATAAAATATAAAAATATAAAATAGGAAACTTACCCCTGAACTACTCATTTTGTGGGTTCTGATTTCTTTCCTGAATCTGCCTTCTATTATTTACTTTTCAGAGTCATCAGATAGTCACTTTATAAATACCATCCAGGTATTTTATTAGTTAATGGTGGGAGAAATAGGGTAGAATGGATTTATTTCCCCTCAGCTGAAACTAGAAATTGCCATTTTAAGATGACAATAGAATGTTTTATATTGTTTCCTTTTTTACTAGTTTAAGGCTTTAAATAACCAATATCTTGCATTGTGGTTCATTTTATTTGTAATAAACCATATTTCATCACTTGACTCTCTAGTACATATCACACTGTTATTTTCATTTTTTAATGATGAATATCTCTTAAAAGCAAGCAATCTTTGTTTTCCAAATCGTTGACAAAAGCTAGCCCAGCAAAATTTAACAATCCCTTCACTATAGATTTTTTTAGGTTTTTTAATACAGTGATCTGCATTCTGAATTTCCAAAAGGGCAAGATAACACACTGCATTTCCCAAACATATTTAACTTCGAGATCTTTTTTCCCCACAAAACTGACATTCTACAGAACAGAATTTGGAAAATATTCCAACCACTAGCACTGACTCTTTATATCTTACATTACTCATGTTATGCATTCCAACTTTTCTTCCTTCTGTACTTATTAAATGCTATTCCAGGACCTCCGTGGGGTGTACCTTTTGTGGATTTAAAGTGCTATTCCAGACCTTTGCTAAAATGACTCTGCTTTTAATAACATTAAACATATGCTATCACCTAACATTGCCAAGTATTCTGAAGACAATTTCAAGAAAGAATGTATAAAACGGCTTAATTTTAAACATAGCTTGTGAATGCTGTATCTAACTCAGATAAAGATAGGCATATTTACTATGCTTTATAGAAATAAAGGGGATTTTGAAATTAAAAGGGGAAAAGATTGGAGATAATAGCATTGCTTGTATATTAACAAGTGAAATAGTAATAAAAAGACAAAAAGATTAGGTGACTGATGAAAACCAAGGTAATACATGAGAAAATATTTAACCTTAAAGACAAACTAATAATCAAAACAATCATGTATAAAGAACTCCGCAGATCAGGGCGCCTGGGTGGCTCAGTGGGTTAAGCCACTGCCTTCGGCTCAGGTCATGATCTCAGGGTCCTGGGATCGAGTCCCGCATCGGGCTCTCTGCTCAGCAGCGAGCCTGCTTCCCTCTCTCTCTCTCTGCCTGCCTCTCTGTCTACTTGTGATCTCTCTGTCAAATAAATAAATAAAATCTTAAAAAAAAAAAAAGAACTCCGCAGATCAAATATTAGATCACATGTTTATATTGGAAATCTGTGGTTGTTTCTAGAGTATCTATTCTCTTTGTCCTGATAACCCCTAATATAGGTTTGAGAATTTCTGTGATTCCAAGGATGAGGAAAATATACCAAGATAAGCCAATGATTATATTCCATATGCCTAGACTTCACATTATTTTAGATGGGCTATGTTACTTAAAGGAGCTCAATCATATTGAATTTCAGATTTCCTTGTGGGAATGGTTGAACAAAAGTGATCTCTTAGCTCTGGACCATATATTATACAGATGTGAGACAGTGAAACAAATGTAGCTATTTTTCTTTCATAATTTGATAAAGTCAAGACACAAAGGAAATCAGAACTTAGGGAAAAATAATCACAGTGGAACACAACCAATTCATGATCATGCCAAAACTTACACCATCTTTAGATTTTTTTTCAATGAAGCCAGTTGTATTCATTATGTATTACTGTATGACAAAATACTCTAAAATGTAGTGGCTTAAAATGACAAATTTATTATCTCTTGCTTCTGTAGGTCAAGAATTCAGACAGAGCATTGTAGAATGGTTTATCTCTGCTCCATAAGTCCTCAACTGCAAGAGTTAAAGGCTTAAAGACTGTGGGTTAGAGTCATTCGAAACTTATTCAATCACACAATTGGAAACATTATGGCTGTAGGCTGGGAAACTAGCTCAGGCTGTTGGTGGGAACACTGATACACGACCTGCCTGGGTGGGATCGGCTTCCACCTACTGTGGTAGTTAGGATCCCAAGGAAAGGAAAACAGACAAAGACACAGACAGACAGACAGACAGACAGACAGACACACACCCACGCATGCTTGCATGCACACACACTGAAAGAGAGAAGCTATGTTGCCTTTTATGATCTAACTTAAAAATTCAGGCAGGATTTCTTCTGCTTTATTATATTGGTTGTGTCTCTTAGAGAAATTTATCACCTTTCAGGGGGAGGAATCATAAACATGTACTTCTCTGTGGAAGTATGCCAATGTCATGTTATGAAAAGAGCATTTGATGTAGAGTTTGTATTGGTTGGCAATCGCCCACTTGGCAAATTGGGACCAAATCTGGAAAAAATAACCTACCATACAAGCCATGAATATACATTTATTGTGTAAACCAATTTGAGTCAAATTATTTGTTTCTTGCAATGAAAACAGCCAATTCATATCACATAGATGTTATTTCATTTAATGTGAACAAAATCTACAGAAAGGAAGTACTTTAGCACCTGTATCAGTCAGGGTTCTCCAGAGAAACAAAATTAATAAGATAATAAGATAGAGGATAGATGATAGGTGATAGATAGATAAATTGACTCATGTAATTGTGGGAGTCAGCACACCCAATATTGGTGGAATATGCTAGAAACTCAGGCAAATTGATGCTATAGTGTTTAGTTTGAAACCTATAGGACAGGCCAGCAAGGTGGAAACTCAGACAGGAGTTGATGTTGTAGTCATTTATCTGAAGTCTTTAGGGCAGACTAGAAGTCTAGAGATTCAGGCAGGATTTCTATGTTACAAGTCAACTAATTATATATGCTAATCACATCTGTACAAGATCTTCACAACGACATTTAAAACTAATGTTGGTCAACTGGATACCATAGCCTAGCCAAGTCGACACACAAAATTTAATCATTTAATATGAGAAATTTGAGAGGCAGGGTGGGGAGTCGTGGGGGAAAGGGAGGGAAAAATGAAACAAGATGGGACCAGGGAGGGAGATAAAACATAAGAGACACTTCGTATCAGGAAACAAACTGAGGGTTGCTGGAGGGGTAAGGGGTGGGAGGGCTGAGGAGGAGAGTAATGGAGCCTGGGGAGGGTATGGGCTATGGTGAGTGCTGTGAATTGTGTAAGACTGATGAATCACAGACCTGTACCCCTGAAACAATTAAAACATTATATTTAATAAAAAAAATTTTTTAATTTAAAAAAAATCAATCATTTATAGTCACCCCTTTTCAACTTGGCACCCAGGCACATGTCCTTAAACTATACTTAATCTTTAAATAGAGCCAATAGCAAAGTTGTAAATCCTTCTCACAGGATACAGCTATCCTGTGTACAACCCAGAAAGCGTTAGCCCCCTTCCCTGAAAGGGATACAAAGCCCTTGACTGATATATATTATATTCTTCTCCTTGATGTCTTCTAACTTAAATACTATGATGTAAAGCTAACAATATTTGAATACAATAATGGATAGTTAATACATCTTATGCTACGTGATAAGAGAACAAGAAAGGGGAAAAAAACAAATATATTTGCTTAATAATATATACACACAAATGTATTCATAACAAAATAAGGAAGAAATAGTCATAACAATTATAGTCCTCATTTCTGCAACTGGCCGTGCTGTCATGAGTGTTATTTATAACTAGTTTCTTCTATTTCACATTCCCTTTTCCCTTAGCAAGTACCTCAGCTGGTTGTGATTCTTTGCCTGGTGGGATAACTCAAATTTTCATTCCTGAAGGATATGGACCATTAACAGCCCTGCCTGAATTGGGTTGTTGCAGTTTTCCATTAACTTTAATCACCAAGTATGGTAGTACTAAAAAAAACCCTAAGGGGTCTCCTGTATTCCGGATATACTCATTCTTCCCCACCTTGTGTAGTAACAGTCTGACCTGCCTTTGGTGATGAGGATCAATTATTCCAAGCAGTGTAGTAACTGCTCTCCTTGTCTGTTGTTTCGGAGCCATGAGGAGCCCAAAGTGACCAGGTGGCTATCTCAATCTCCAGTTCAATGGGCTTTTTGTTGCATCTCCTGGTAAAAGCACTACTGTCTTTGGAATGAACACCTCTAGGACAGGAAGCATAAGGTCATGGGGAAAGAAATAAAAAATTTTGTTGATGGATCACTAAGAGTGGGTGGAGCCTCTCCGTTTCTATCCCTTGATTTCTGAACCTGTGAGTCTTGATTATGGAAGAAACAATACTGCATATTGAATGCTGATTTAGAGTATGTACAGCACCAATTTTGAAAATATTTTAAGGTTAGGAATCAGATTGCTTTAACTGTGTCCAGGCTTACTCAGCTAATAAATAGGAGAGAAAGGATTTGAAGTAAAACTCTCTGGCATCAAGACATGTTCCATGTTAATTCAACATGGTTTACTGAGTTTGAGAGTCTTTAAAAGGCTTTCGACATTGTGGCTAAACCCAGATTTGACTCTGGTTATTCAGGGAACTGTTTACAGTTTGAGAAGTTTTCTATTTACCTCTTTAGACCTACTCTCCACCCTTCCCTACCCAGCTCCATATTCTGTACCGTGAAGACTCATTTATGGATTGCATCAAATAGACTAGCCCTCTGGCTTCTGGTGTTTGTGGCCAGAAGGAGAAATAAATATGGGAAGAAAAGATAAACCAGGGTATTCACCCTCTAGCTTTTTTAATGATGCTCTGCAATGTGTGAATATTTTTCTAGCATTCGTTGGTACTGGTAACTTTCCTTTTTTCTTTAACGTAACTGTTGAGTGTAAGGGAACCCCTAATATGATATAATTCATTAGGGGACCAGCCAGATCCAGTAGATACCTTCTATCAAGGCAATTATTTTTCTTTAGAGAAATAGAAATATTACAGATATACCTTCACTGTCTTCTATGGTTTTGCCACCACCATCTGTAGACTTATACAACGCCTATTCCTTCACCATAGAATCACATAAAACATCACCTCTGGCAAAGCAATATGTTTAAAGTGTTGTAATGTGTTGTAAAAATGAGTTCACACCTATATTACCATATGTGCCTTACCATGAAGAAACAATGGCTTGGAAAAAATAGTAAAATAGCCATTCGAAGACTTATTTGGTATACATCTGAGATACCATCATGTGAAGTTTCTGAAACGTAAACTCATTTGGGATGCAAGGTAAATGTTTAATCAGTAGCCAGAAGTGCTGCCATAACTAGAGTAAAAATTAATACAACTTCTAGCTAAACAATGGAGATGGATGACCCCTTCTTATCATTACATCAAACAATTTACTTAATAAATTTATGCTTCTGGTACGTGAAACTTGGTGAATGTGGTGGTCGCTGTCCCTAAGAGAGGCATTGTTCCACTAGAGAACACGGTTATGGTTATCTTAAATGGTAGTTCAGACTGGCAGGTGGATATTTTGTGTGCCACATTAAACCAACTAGGAGAGAAAGACATCATCCCACTGACTGGGTGATTGATTTCAGTTAACAAGTAGAAAGTGGTTTTCTGCCTCACAATGAGAGCAAGGAAGACTATGCTTGAACCTAGGGATTCACTGGGCACTTCTTAGTACTTCCTTACCCAATACCCTGCTAATAGAAAATAATCTAACAGGGGCACCTGAGTGCCTCAGTCAGTTAAGCCACTGCCTTCAGTCTGGGTCACGATCCCAGGTTCCTGGGATCAAGTCCCGCATCGGGCTCCTTGCTCAGCAGGGAGCCTGCTTCTCTCTCTGCCTCTGCCTGCCACTTTGTCTGCTTGTGCTCGTGCTCTCGCGCTCTCTCTCTCTGATAGATAAATAAATAAAATCTTAAAAAAAAATAATCTAACAAATATAGAACCAGTAAGAATTCGTACTCTGGGATTTGTATTACTCAGGATGGTAAAAACTTTAGTCAGAGTGCTGATAGATGGTAAGGGGATTGTGCTACTTTATCTGAAATGCTACTGGTGATAGTTAATGATTTATATTCCTGAGGGAAAGTGTGACTGAATTACCAGCACCCCATTCCTGTGTAAGGACACAAGATTTTCATTCAGACAATGCATTGAGAATGAATGCTGAGAAGCAACAGAGGTAGTCTGTGATGGATATTCTGTCCCTCCAACTTCAGCCTACATCCTTCCTCACCCTATATCTTGCTCTGGAAATGTCCCTTTTTTGTGGTTTCTATTTGGGTTTAGTTGATGGAAGGAACCGAAGGTAAGATGGGAAGGACAAAGACATCAGCAAAGTCTATTTTGTGTGAGTGGAGGCCACAGCTCTTGTCAGGCTTCTCTCTCCCTCAGTTCTGATAGCCACTGCCTCCCATTGTCCTTCATGCACAGGACTGGTAATACCTCCTGACGTTAGCCCCAGGGTTCTTCACCACCCTTGTTAGTTTCACTTAACCCTGCTCACAAATGTAGATAGTGCCTTCATTAAACACTTTTCAATCACCCTTTTGAGGATGCCATCTGTTTTCAACAGGAAGACTATTTCAGGAAGTGACCTACTGTATTCTAGAAACAGTTACCCTCATATTTAAACTCTAACCTATTATCACCTATATCCAAACCTAAAGGTACTGTGCTTATATGAACATGGTTAGGTGGTTCTTACCCCAATAATCTGGAGCTTGGCCAGCTTTGCAAAAGATGAAAATTGGATACAGGTAGCATTATCACTACTTCAGGGATTAAAGATTTCTTTCTTTTTTAAAAAAGATTTTATTTATTTCTTTGACAGACAGAGTTCCCAAGTAGGCAGAGAGGCAGGAAGAGGGGCTGGGTGGGGGGAGTAGGGTCCCTGCTGAGCTGAGAGCCGCTGCAGGGCTCAATCCCAGGACCCTGGGATCATAACCTGAGCCGTTGGCAGAGGCTTTAACCCACTGAGCCACCCAGGCGCCCCTAAAGATTTCTTAATGCCTCTTAAATTAGCCATGTTTGCAAAAACCAACAACCAAAGTCACAATAATTGCAATTAAAAATGAAAGGAGCTCAATTGAAAGGTGACCTTAAGTCATCATGCTTATAAATTAGAAGGATAAGAAATTTGAATTTGTGCCTTCTGGTGGGAGATAATAGAGTAAAAGGACCCTAAGCTCACATTGTCCCACAGATACAACCAGATAATACCCACATCATTAAAAACAAAAGAAATACTGGCAGAACAGACTCTCTAGAACTAAATGTAGAGAAGAAACCACACTGAAGGGAATAGGAAGAGCAGAGACATGGTAGGGAGTTAATGACCTATGAGATTGTCTGTGGGAGGGAGGGACACCACTGGTTCAGAGACGGGAAGGAAATAAACCCTTGCAATATGGAGCCTGCATAGGGAATTCCCGTATCATTTGGCTGTGAAAACCAGAGGGGCCAAATTTGAATTTTGCAAGTTCTCACAATCAGCAGGACTTAAAACTGGGAACTTTAAAATTCAGCAAACTCATCTCTGGAGAGTCAGGAGGGTGAGGGGAATGGAGTCCTCAGTCTTTTTTTTTTTTTTTTTTTTAAGATTTTATTGATTTATTTGACAAACAGAGGCAGGTGGGGGGGGGGAGCAGGCTCCCTGCCAAGCAGAGAGCCCCATACGGCTTGATCCCAGGACCCTGGGATCATGACCTGAGCCGAAGGCAGAGGCTTTAACCCATTGAGCCACCCAGGCGCCCCTGGAGTCCTCAGTCTTAAAGAGAGAGCCCAACAAATATCCCCACAGACATACAGCCTAGAAGCAGCAGTTTGAAAAATGTCAGGGTTTTATGGAGGGAGACTTGTTTATGAATCTCAGAGCATGTGCTGGAGGGGCAGGTATCTTTAAGAGATTCTCCAGGAACAAAGGATACAAAGGACACACAGGATACACAGATACCTGGGAATTGGTGTGGGGCCAACACTAACTATTTACCTTTCTAACAGGGTCCTGCACCTGTGTTCTTCTACAAACATGCCCCCTCCAGCCAGGAAAGGGCTCCAGGTCTCCCTCCCATTGGGCCAGTGCAAAACTTGCTAACACCACTCATTCTGCCCCCATGTTCTCCTGTAGTCTTGCCCCATCCAATATGCTCTTGGCCTGAGTCTATCCAAGGCAGTGTCACTAACCTTGTGGGGTGCAAGAACCACAACAGCGGCCAGCACCACTCCAAAGTGACTCCTGCCCTGGGGGGAGGAGAAGATAACTACACACAGCAGTCTACCATAGTCAAGGGATTCACAAATTAAAAGGATATAAAATATGATGCCATATACTTAAAGTGTGGGAGGGGGAGGAGGAGTGAAGAATGGGTTCAGAGGCCCAGGCCGTTAACCATCCCACTCTTGATTTCTGCTCAGGTCATGATCCCAGGGTCCTGAGTATTGAGACCCACAATAAAACTTTTCCCAACATAGAGCCACTTAAGACTCTTATTCTTCCTCCGCCCCTCCCCTCCACTCACACATTCTTGCTAAAGAAGAAGAAGGAAGAGGAGGAGGAGGGAAGGAGATGGAGGAGGAGAGAGAGAGGGAGAGGAAGAGGAGAAGGAGAAGAAGGAGAGGAGGAGGGGGAAGGAGAAGAAGGAGGAGGAGGGGAAGGAGAAGGAGGAGGAGGAGAGAAAGAGGAAGAAGAAGAAGAAGAAGGGGAAGGAGAATAAGATGAAGGGGAAGGAGAAGAAGGAGGGAAAGGAGGAGAAGGAGGAGGAGGAGAAGAAGAAGAAGGAGAAGGAGAAGAAGAAGAAGGGGTGAGGAGAAAGAAAGGAGGAGGAGAAGAAGAAGAAGAAGGAGGAGGAGGAGGAGGAGAGGAGGAGAAGGAGTGGGAGGGGAAGAAATGGAGGAGAGGGAAGGGGAGAGGAGAAGGAGCAGGAGAAGAAGGAGAGGAGGAGGGGGAAGGAGAAGAAGAAGGAGTAGGGGGAAGGAGAAGAAGAAGGAGGAGGGGAAGGAGAAGGAGGAGGAGGAGAGAAAGAGGAAGAAGAAGAAGGGGAAGGAGGATAAGAAGAAGGGGAAGGAGAAGGAGGAGGGAAAGGAGGAGAAGAAGAAGAAGAAGAGGGGGGGAGGAGAAGGAAAAGGAGGAGGAGGAGGCGGAGGAGGAGGAAAAAAGAAGAAGAAGAAGAAGAAGAAGGAGGAGGAGGAGGAGGAGGAGAAGAGGAAGAAGGAGAAGAGGAAGAAGAAGAAAGAAAGAAAGAAAGAAGGAGGAAGGGGAGGAGGAGAAGAAGGAGGAGGAGGAAAAGGAGAAGAAAGAGGAAGGGAAGGAAAAGAAGTTCAAAAATGAAAAAAAACATGGCTAATATCATACTCAATGGTGAAAAACTGAGAGCTTTTCCTCTAAGGTCAGGAACAAGACAAGGACAAACATTCTCACCACTTTTATTCAAAATAGTACTGGAAGCCCTAGTCACGACAATCAGACAAAAGAAAGAAATAGAAGGCACCCAAATTGGTGAGGAAGCAGTAAAACTTTCACTATTTGCTAATGACCTGATACTATATATAGAAAACCCTAAAAACTCCTCCAAAAAGCTACTAGAACTGATAAATGAATTTAGTAAAACCTCAGGACACAAAATCAATGTACAGAAATATGTTACATTTCTATACACTAATAATGAAGTCGCAGAAAAATAAAGAAAAAATTCCATCTACAATTGCATCAAAAATAATAAAATACAAAAGAATATATCTCACCAAAGAGGTGAAAGACCTGTACTCTAAAAACTATAAAACAATGATGGAAGAAATTGAACATGACACAAATGGAAAGACACACTGTTCCATGCTCATGGATTAGAAGAACAAATATAATTAAAATTCTGTAGTACCCAAAACAATATACAAATGTAATACAATCCTTATCAAAATACCAATAGCATTTTTCACAGAATTAGAACAAACAATCCTAAACTAGGTATGGAACCATGAAAGACCCTGATAGACAAAGCAATCTTGAAAAAGAAGAATAAAATTAGAGATATCACAATCATAAGTTCCAAGGTACATTACAAAGCTGTAGTCATCAAAATAGTAAGGTACTGGCACAAAAATAGACACACAGATCAATGGAACTTACCAGAAAACCCAGAAAAAAACCCACAGTTATACAGTTAATTAATCTTTGACAAGAGAGGAAAGAATATATGATAGTAAAAAGTCTCTACAACAAATGGTGTTGGGAAAACCGAACAGCTACATGGAAAAGATTGAAACCAGACCACTTCTTATACCATACACAAAAATAAACTAAAAATGGATTAAGGACCTAAATGTGAGACATGAAACCACAAAATCCTAGAAGAGAGTACAGATAGTAATTTCTCTGACATCAGGCATGACAATATTCTTCTAGATATGTCTCCTGAGACAACGGAAGCAAAAGCAAAATAAACTATTAGGGCTACATCAGAATAAAAAGCTTCTGCACAGCAAAGGAAACCATCAACAAAACAAAAAGGCAACTTACTGAATGGGAGAAAATATTCGCAAATGACGTATCAAATAAAGAGTATTGTTAACATATATAAAGAACTGATACAACTCAACACAGGAAAAAATAATCTAATTTAAAAATGGATAAAAGAGTTGAACAGACATTTCTCCAAAGAAGACAACCAGATGGCCAACAGACACATAAAAAGATGTTCAACATTACTCATTATCAAGGAAATGCAAATCAAAGTTACAGTGAAATGTCTCTTCAGACCTGTCAGAACGGCTAAAGTCAAAAAATCAAGAGACAAGTGTTGGATGAGGATGCGGAGAAAAAGGAATTCTTATACTCTGTTGGTGGGAGTGTCAACTAATGCAACCACGGTGTAAAACAGTATGGCGGTCCCTCAAAATATTAATAATAAGGGTGCCAGTCAGTTAAGCCTCTGCCTTCAGCTCAGGTCATGATCCCGGGGTCTGGGGATTGAGCCCTGCATCAGGATCTATGCTCAACAGGGAGTCTGCTTCTCCCTCTCCTCCTCCCCCCAGTCATGCTTGTGATGTTCTCTCTCTTTTTGGAATAGATAAATAAAATCTTTTTAAAAAAATTAAATATAGAGGTACCTGGGGGACTCAGTCAGTTGAGCATCTGCCTTCCTCTCAGGGCATGATTCTGGAGTACCGAAATCGAGCCCCGCGTTGGGCTCCCTACAGAGAGCCTGCTTCTCCCTTTAACTTTCACCAGGCTGAAGCTATCTCTCTCTCTCTCAAGTAAATAAATAAAATCTTTAATAAAAATTTTTTTTTAATTTTAAAAATTAAAAATAAAACTACTATATGATCCAGTAATTCTACTACTAGATATTTACCCCAAAAACACAAAAACACTAATTCGAAAAGATAGATAAATCTTTATGTTTATTGCAGCATTACTTACAACAGCCAAATTATGGAAGCAGTCCAAGTGTCCTTTGATACATGAATGGATAAAGAAGAGGTGGTATATATGTACAATGGAATCCTACTCAGCCATAAAAAGGAATGAAATCTTGCCATGTGTAATAACATGGATGCATTTAGAGAATATAATGCTAGGTAAAATTCATCAGACAGGGAAATACAAATACTGTATAATTTCACTTACATACAGACTTTAAGAAACAAAACAAAGAAAGAAAAAAATGAGACAACCAAAAAAGAGTCTTAAATATAGAGAACAAACTGATTGTTACTAGAGGGGAGATGGTGGGGTAATGGGTGAAATAGGTGAAGGAGATTAAGATTACTCTTATCTTGGGGCGCCTGGGTGGCTCAGTGGGTTAAAGCCTCTGCCTTCGGCTCAAGACATGATCCTAGGATCCTGGGATTGAGCCCCACATCGGGCTCTCTGCTCAGCGGAGAGACTGCTTCCCCCTCTCTCTTTGTCTGCCTCTCTGCCTACTTGTGATCTCTGTCTGTCAAATAAATAAATAAAATCTTAAAAAAAAAAGATTACACTTATCTTGATGAGTAATGTATAGAATTATCGACACTGTATTGTATACCTGAAATTAATATAACACTGCATGTTAGCTATACTGGAATTAAAATTAGGAAATATAAAATAATTCCTTTTTTAAGATTTTATTTATTTAGAGAGAGAGAGGGAGAGCATGTGAGAGCATGAGAGGGGGAAGGGCAGAAAAAGAGGGAGAGAGAGAATCTCAAGCAGACTCCATGCTGAGAGCTCTCAGAGTCCAATGTGGAGCTTGATCTCATGACCCTGAGATCATGACCTGAGCTAAAACCAAGAGTCAGACAACCCACTGAGCCACCCAGGCACCCCAGAAAATATAAAATAATTCTTTAAAAAAAGAAATTTAAATTTGTAATTCGGGAAAAACCACATACTCAAAATTTGCTAATTTTAATTTAAAATAAAATAACACATTTCTAAATTAAGTACCAATTTAAATCAATAACATGAGTAGAATCAGTTGAAAAATTGCTAATAGATTTAAAACTAATTTTAAAAAAAGCTTTCAGAGAAAATTAATTCTAGGCCTATAGCTTAATGTTCTAAGAAAGCAATAGTGTAGAGTATACACGCTGTGATGCAGGGCACCATGTGGGACCTCCCATGCCCTCGCCCACTGTACAAATGCTAACAGATGGGTATCAGTGCAGAGGACACAGATGATACTAAATAAAAGGTCTCTCTGAAAATACGCTAAGTGTTTTAAATAATACATCTTTCTGAACATGGGAATGCCTTGATCTCAGTGAGTAGTACCCAGCTTTGCCCTTCCTCCCACCCAACGTTAAAACAGTAGGAAAAACCTGAGGTTTCTCACTAACCACATCAAATGATAGGTTTCTGTGCATCCAATTCTACAGAAGATATGAATTATACATCGATGTTGAGTTGCAGCATTTCTGAGTCAAATTAAGGAATGAACATGTAGGATAAACACTCCTCTTACAGATAATCAAATGGAAAACAGAATTTATATTTTAGTATTTATTGTCTTAAGTGAAACACTTATTGTCTAGCATAGGCTGCACCTTACTGACAGTTTACACCAATTAAGATATAATGAAATGGAAATCCCTCTATATGAGTTTTTTAAAAGAGTCAAGGAAAGACCATGCACGGAACCAGGTACATTCACATATGATGAGATAAACTTAAACTTCCTCAAGATTATTATGCCATGGTGAATTCTTTTTTTTTTTTTTAATGCCATGTTGAATTCCTAAGCATCATAAAATAGGTTACAAACATGACAGTGTAAGTAAGAATTTTTACCTGCTAAGTTTTACTTCTCTTGTTTAGAGCAGGTTCATGTGTAACATGGAGGATAATCCATAGCAGAAGGTCTGATCCCAGTCCCTCTAACTCTCTCTGCTTTCTACATCATTTTCTTATAGCAAGCATACTTTTTTTTTTAAGACTTTATTTATTTATTTGAGAGAAGGGAAGAGAGCACAATGAGGTTGCAAGGAGCAAAGGAAGAGAGAGAAGCAGACTCCCTGCAGAGACTCGATTCCAGGACTCTAAGATAATGACCTGAGCTGAAGACAGATGCTTAACTGACTGAGCCACCCAGGCACTCCTTTATGACAAGTATACTTAAAGGGACCTTAAACAATAGCCTTTAGTGAGGGCAAGTTTAACACAAAAGGACAAAGATGGGAACTATAAATTAAGAGTTTGCAGTCTGGCCCTTTTTACTTGATGATGAAATGAGAGTTGGTCTTACGGGTACTATTCTGAAATTGTAACAACAATGTGATCTCAGGAAATCATATCTAGTGATTAAATTTTGCTACTACATGTGGGTTTTTTCATAATTTTTTAAATTCTGATTTTTTTTAATAAAGTGGGAAAACCTCATAGTATGCTTAAGGGAATTTTTTTGGAATATATTCCTGCTAGTAACAACAACAACAACAAAGATTCCAATTTCTGGCATGGATCTACTGTACGGCAATAAAGTTTCTAGGATTAAGATATCCTGGAATGAACTCTTTTCTCCATTGCTTTTGTAGGTATTTTCTTATATTCAGCATGTACTCATGGAAAAATTTGTAGAATTTTTCTAACAGAATTCTTCTGTTTTGTAGAGCCTGGAAACCAACATGACTTAAGTCACTGAGATTAGTGAGACATTCTGAAGGGAGCGAATAATATATATATTGCTTGTAGGGAGAAAATTTATTAGTGTTCATTCTTAACTCTTTACAAAGGACTCATAAAAATTTTTACAAGAAGTAAATAAAAAGAGCAGTAAAAAGATGAAACTATTTGAGACATAAGTTAATGAGTTAACAAGTTATAATGAGTTAATAAGTTAATACGTTAAGATATCATGACTTTATAGCATACTTTACTTATTCCCTCAACCATTTCTAAGTGGAATGTAAGAAGCATACACTAGAGTTGAGACTAAATCACAATGATGTGATTGTGAATAAGCATCAACTGGCTGTCCATTTCCAAAAGCCATTCTTTCTTTTTTTTATCTTTATTTTCATTTTATTTTATTTTTTTCAGTGTTCCAAAATTCATTGTTTATGCACCACAACCAGTGCTCTATGCAATACATGGCTTCCATAATACCCACCACCAGGCTCACCCAACCCCCCACCCATTCCCCCCTCCAAAATCCTCAGTTTGTTTCTCAGAGTCCACAGTCTCTCATGGCCAAAAACCATTCTTAATGACATTATACACACTTAGCCTTTCAGTTTCCAAGGATATGATAGAAAATGGAAAATAATTGAGGAAATTTCTACACAATAACAAATGTAATGACTAAAAATTAATCCCTGGATACTTTGAAATAACCAAATTGTAGGCACCATAGAGATAGAGACAAAATTCTGCAAACTTGACTTCCTAAATTTTCATCAAATTAAAAAATTTGTGAACTACATCTTTTCCATTTGTTTTATTGGATATGACCTGATACTTACACAAAACTTCTACATTTAAAGATGAGGAAAATGAGTCACATATTTTAGGTTAGTAATGTATCTAGCTTTGATCTCTATCATCTACATAACCAGCTCCCTAAATCAGTTATAGTACTCATCATGTCCAATGGGATCAATGGAAACCAACTACCCAGGAAAAGGACAGTTTTTTTTTTTTTTCCTTTCATTTTTTTGGGAGGGATTGGTGTAGTCAGACTAATCAGGAATATGTCCTAGGTATCTTTATCAAGTAAGAGGCAATACCAAGAAGCTCAGAGAGGATAAGCAATTTGCCTAAGGTAGTAGAGCCAGTAAAAGTACTATGCCAGCGTGCTTCACTATCTATGTAAGTATGAGAAGAGCCTCAATAGTTTAACAAAGTTGGAATATCAATCTTTGGATTGTCAGTGAATAATATAAAAATTACATGAAATGAATCAAAGACTACTTTTTTGTGAGAATGCTGATAATAATTACAGATAACTACAAATAGAGCCTGTATATTTGATGTGACCTGGTGGTTTTAAGAAAATAAAAAATTTCTAGTTTGGCAGCAAGACTTATCTTACTTAATCACCTTAAGTAATGTCCACAGACAATATCAAGGATAAGAAAAAAACTGAAAATTGAAACATTTCCTTATTTTTTCCCATGGTGCTTTACACCTGCACCATGAAGGGACAACTTGGTTTCAGCTAAATGCTCAAAATCCTCAATGAGTAGCTTGACTTGTATATTAAATTTCAATTGTGCATATCATAGAATTCTATAAATTCTATGTAATTCCTCAAGTGTACCCTGAATACTTTATATGGGCCAAACATAGTGGTAGGGATTACATCTTAGAAAAATATTTGAAGTATGATGGTATTGCTATATATTCACCTCCTCTGGATTTTGAATGAATTTATGAGAATTCTGTGGCCAAAAATAATGAAAAAAAAATGATAACTAACAGTAGTAAAACATGACTGAGTTTTGATCGATCAGTCTTAAGTCATACACAAGAGAGGCTTTCCTTCAGTGTTCACTGTGAGAACATTAATAAAAAACATAACACAAGAATGATCAGCTCTAGAATGTTGCCAAAATATAAAGAAAACATAGGTTATTTTTCTATGGGTATTGCTAACCACCATTACTCATCTTTTTCTTCCAGGCAAACATTGCATTTAGGTCTACCTCTTGGTGTTTGGCAATACACTTTGTGGTTTATATGTGTTATTCAAAAGGCCTGGATTCATATTTGGTGGAGCAAATCTTATATATTATGTATAAATCCAGTGATTTTCATTTCTTATGATTCCTTTCCTCCTTGGCTGCCCACCTTCATTTTCTGCACAATACTTTCTAGTGCAGTGCATATCAAACTTGAGTCTACATCAGAGTCCCCCGGAAAACCTGTCAAAACACAGACTTCAAGGACAGACCCAGAAATTCTGATTCATTTGGACTGGGGCGAGGATCAAGTATTTTACATTTTCTACAAGTTAATACTGATGCTACCGGTCTACCAGTCATAATTTGAGCAGCACGGCTTTCATGGTTTACTACTGTAAGTGTGCTCTGCAAACCAACAGAACCACCGTCACCTTGAAGTTTGTTAGAAATGCAGAGTCTTGGACTCCACTACAGACGCTTTCCTGAAACAGTACCATGAGGTGAAATTACATACCCATATGGTAAAATCTGTCCTTACTCAAGAATACACAATGAAGACCCTTTAGATATGGAGCATCTGTGCTCAATTTGCTTGCTTCCAGTTTCGGTTTCTACTATCAAATACAGTTCTTGAGTGCTTGTGGTAGTTTATAAAATTAGCCATTATACTGGTAGCTCCTCCTATCAAGGGATGGAGTCTGTTCTCTCATTTTTTAATCAGGGCTGGCTATGTGATTGGTTTGGAGCAATAGAATGTGCAGGAATTGACACTGTGACCATTACAAACAAAGGTCTCAAAAAGCCTCACAGTTTCTTCTTTTACAGTTCTAGAAATTTCAGCCGCTGCAACCAGGGAAATAAGCTGAGGGTGTCAGGATGTTGTGGAACATGTGGGCCACAGTTGCCCCAATCAACAACCAGCCAACCCGCAGAAATAGAGCTAGCTGCCTGGCAGCTGAATTCAGGTACATGAGAGAATGTAGCCAAGATCAAGAGAAGAATTACCTAGGTGATCACAACCTATATAGCTAAGCCAAAAACTTATGAGCTAACTAAATGGGTGTTGATTTTTACCAGTAAGATTGGAGGTGTTTTGTACAAGGAAAAGGTATTGATACATGGTTCACTTTACTAATTCTTTTTAAGACCTATAAAGACTTATTAAAAGAGTATTAGGATAGACCAAGCTCTGAGAGTTCTGCTATTTTTAGCTGCCTGGCTTGTTTTTCCTCACTAAGGCAAGCCGTAATCATTGGCGATAGATCAAGGACTAAATCATAATTCTTCTAGCAAACAAACAAACAGCAACTTAAAAAAAAAAAAAACACTTCTAACATGACATAGATGAAAAATCTCAATCTTTGAATATGTTCTTGAAGAACACAAGAACTCTTAAGGCTCTTACTGCCTTATGTCCAAGTCCGAAAGGGCAACATAAGAGCCGCATGAACTTACCTCCTCCCATGGATACACGGAATCTACACATGGAGAAATTCATTCTGAAAGAAATGAAGAACCTAGTTGAGTGACTCCTACACTTTGGGCAAATGAGAAAATACGATGTCACCCACACTGAAATGGGTAGGACAGGTGAGACACACTGTAATCATAAATTCCACCCCTGACACAGTGCTATCAGGAGGAAACTTCCAACTCCCAGCTTCTTCTGAGGAATAAAGAAGTTGGGCCCCTACATCTACCATCCCAACTTGTAAGACTCCCGCACGAGGAACAGACCCCCAAAACAACTAGCTCTGTAAGCCAAAGGTGCTTGCTTCCAGGAGACCCACAAGACTATTGCAGAGATTTTAAGGGGCTTTCTAAGGACTCACAGTGTCTATCCCACCAGGG
Source organism: Meles meles (assembly GCF_922984935.1). NCBI lineage: Eukaryota > Metazoa > Chordata > Mammalia > Carnivora > Mustelidae > Meles > Meles meles. Next base: position 109,987,143 of record NC_060069.1, on the reverse strand, counting down.
CTTAGCACAGAGGGAACACACAGAAAACCAATCTCCTAGTCCTTCCCTCAAGGAGGTCTACTGGTATACTTTAAAAGCTCCTGCTTAAGGAGGTCAGACTTCTAATTTAGCATGCATTTAGGTTCAAACTGTACTCTTCCCCAGGGACGAGGGAAGCCTTTGGAGGGCTCCTTCTCCCTCTAGCCTGCTCCAGTTGCCAGTACATCCCTGGAAAGAGCCTACACATATGTCTGGCACCTTGGCTTTTTGTAGCTACAGAACAAAGGATGGGCTGCTGAATCACCTGCCTCTGATGGCCAAAAGGGCTTTTGCATTTATGAATCCCACAGAACTATAGCAAACAAAGAGACAGGTATTACAGATGCAGGACCATCATAATCACTCCCCACCCCTACAGCCATATACCAGCCCCAAGACAGAGGAAACAAGCAAAAAAAAGTTCACCTCTCAGTTTCTTCATTTCCTTAAATGTAAGTGGACTAAATTCTCCAATTAAAAGATATAGAGTAGGTGAATGGATAAAAAGAAGAAGAAGAAGACCTATCTGTATGCTGCCTGCAAGAGACACATTAAATGTAGGGACGCACACAGACTGAGAGTGAAGAAATTGGAAAAGATATTCCATGCAAATGGAAACCAAAACAAAGTAGAGGTAGCTACACTTATAACAAACAAAGAAGAGATAAGGAAGGTCTTTACATAATGATTAAAGGTTCAATCCAACAAGACAATATAAACTTTGTAAATATTTATGCATCCATATAGGAGCACCTAAATGTATAAAGCAATACTAACAGATCTGAAAGAGAAATAGACAGCAATACCATAATAGTAGGGACGTCAGACCCTACCTTCAATGATCAATAGACTGTCCAGAAAGAAAATCAATAAAGAAACATTGGACTTAAACTACATTAAGGCCAGATGTGCTTAACAGATATTTACAGAACATTCCATCCAACAGTGGCAGAATTCTTCCCAAGCACATATGGCACATTTTCCAGAATAGATTATATGTTAGGCCACAAAACAAGTCTTAGCAAATTTAAGATTGAAATCATATCCAGCATCATCTCCTACCACAGTGGTAAGAAACCAGAGATTAATTATAAGAAAGTAAAAATTCACAGTAGAGATTAAACAACATGCTACTGGGTGATCAATGGATCAAAGAAGAAATCAAAAGTTATCCAGAGACATATGAAAATGGAAATGCAAAATTTACAAAACTGCAAAAAGAACTGCAAAAAGCAGTTCTAAAAGTGAAGTTTATAGTGATAAGTGTCTACATTAAAAAGAGAAGAAGCAGAAGAAAGATCTCAAATAAACAACCTAACTTTATACCTCAAAGAATTAGAAAAAGAAAATAAACTAAGCCTAAATTTAATTGAGGGAAGGAAATAACAAAGAGCACAGTGGAAATAAATTAAATTGAGACTAAGAAGACAATAGAAAAGATCAATAAAGCTAAGTGCTTTTTTAAAAAATGATAAACAAAATAAACAAAACTTTAGCTAGCCTTACCAAGAAAAAAAGGAAACTCAAATAAATAAAATTAGAAATGAGAGAGGAGTCATTACAACAGACTCCAAGCATAAGAGACGATAATGAAAAATTACACTCCAACAAATTGGATGACCTAAAAGAAATGTATAAACTACCATATAATTGGATATACAACTACCAAGACTAAGTCATGAAGAAAAAGAAAATCTGAGTAGGGCAATTACTAGTAAAGACATTGACTTAGTAATCAAAAACCTCCCCAGAAAACAAAAATCTAGGGCTAGATGGCTTCACTGGTGAATTCTACCAAACATATCAAGAAAATTAATACCAATCCTTCTTGGGGCACCTGGGTGGCTCAGTGAGTTGAGCCTCTGCCTTCGGCTCGGGTCATGATCCCAGAGTCCTGGGATCGAGCCCCACATCAGGCTCTCTGCTCCGCGGGGAGCCTGCTTCCTCCTCTCTCTCTGCCTACTTGTGAGCTCTGTCTGTCAAATGAATAAATAAAATTTGAAAAAAAAAAAAAAAAAAACAATCCTTTTCAAACTCTTCCAAAAAATAAAAGAGGAGAGAATACTTGCAAACATTTTATGACGCCATCATTACCCTGTTACCAAATCAGATAAGGACACTACAAGAACAGAAAATTGCAGACCAATATCCCTAATGAACACAGATGAAAAAATTATAAACAAAAATCCTCAGCAAAAATATTAGCAAGCTAGGATGCCTGGGTTGCTCAGTCAGTTAAGCATCTACCTTTGGCTCAGATCATGTTACCAGGGTTCTAGGATCAAGTCTTATATCGGGCTACTTGCTTAGCGGGGAGCTGCTTTTCCCTCTGCCTGCCACTCCCCCGGCTTATGCTTTTTCTCTCTCTGACAAATAAATAAATAAAATCTTTTAAAAAAACATTAGCAAGCTGAATTCACCAATAGGTTGAAAGGATTATAAGCCATGATTAAGTAGGATTTATTACAGATATGCAAGGATAGTTCAACGTTCATAAATCAGTTTAATAGACCACACTAAGAAAATGAAGGATAAAAGTCGTATGAGCGTTTCAATAGGTGCAGAATAAACATTTGACAAAATGCAACATTCATTCATTCATGATAAAAACTCTCAACAAACAAGTATTGAGGGGTGTACTTCGACATAAAGTCTATATATGGCAATCCCACAGCTAACATCATACTCAACAGGGTAAAGCTAAAAGCTTTTTCCCTAGGCTCAGGAATAAGATAAAAATGCCTTCTCTAGAGGTGCCTGGGTGGCTCAGTGGGTTAGGGCCTCTGCCTTCGGCTCAGGTCATGATCCCAGAGTCCTGGGATCGAGCCCCGCATCGGGCTCTCTGCTCGGCAGGGAGTCTGCTTCCTCCTCTCTCTTTCTCTCTCTCTCTCTCTCTCTGCCTACTTGTGATCTCTCTCTGTCAAATAAATAAATAAAATCTTTAAAAAAAAAAAAGAATGCCTTCTCTAATCATCTTTATTCAACATAGTACTGGAAGTCCTAGCCAGAACAAGTAGGCAAGAAAAAGAAATAAAAGTCATCCAAACCAACACAATGGAAGGCAACCTATAGAATGGAAGAAAATATTTGCAAAGTATCTATCAGATAAGGTATGAATATGCAAATATATAAGGATATCATATAACTCAAAAACAAAGCAATCAGACTAAAAAATTGTCAAAGGACATGAGTAGATATTTTGCCAAAGAAGATAAACATAAGGCCAACAGGTACATTTAAGCATACCCAACATTACTAATCTTCAGGGAAATGCAAATCAAAACCACAAAGAGATATCACCTGATACCTGTTGAAATGGCTATCACCAAAAATACAAGTGATAAGAAATGCTGGCAAGGAAATGGAGAAAATGAAACCCTCTTACACTATTGGTGGGAATGTAAACTGGAACAACCACTATGGAAAACAATGTAGAGTTTTCTCAAAAAACTGAGAGTAAAACTTCCATATGATCCAGCAATGACACTTCTGGGTAACTATTCAATTAAAATTAAATCACTATTTCAAAACATTATCTGCACCCAAATGTTCGTTGAAGCATTATTTACAATAGCCAAGACATGGAAACAACCTAAGTGTCCAAGGATGGATGAATGGATTAGAAAATGGAGAAATATACATATAATATACCTACAATGAAAGATCATCAGCTACAATAAGAAAGGAAATTCTTCTGTTTGCAACAACATGAATGAAACTTGAGGGCATTACATTAAGTGAAATAAGTCAGACAGAAGGACAAATGCTGTATGATCTCACTTATATGAGGAATTAAACAACAACAACAACGACAACAAAAATCTCATGGAATTAGAGAGTGGATTGATAGTTGCCAAGGGTAGAAGGGTGGAGGAAATGGGTGAAGGTGGAACATATACTTCCAGTTTTAAGACTAATACATTCTGGAGACGTGATGTTTAACATATGACTATAGTTAACAACGCTGAATTGTGGGCGCCTGGATGGCTCTGTTGGTTAAGCAACTGCCTTAGGCTCGGGTCATGATCTTGGAGTCCTGGGATCGAGTCCCGCATCAGGCTCCCTGCTCGGCGGGGAGCCTGCTTCTCTCGCTGACCTCTCTCCTCTCATTCTCTCTCTCTCTCAAATAAATAAATAAAATATAAAAAAACAAAACAATGCTGAATTGTTCACTGAAAGTTGCTAAGATCTTAAAAGTGCTTACCACAAAGAAAAAAAGATAGCTATAGGAAATGATAGATGTGTTAACCACTTTATTGTGGTAATTATTTCACAATATGTATATCAAATCATCACTTGTACACCTTAAAATTGCACTATGTTATATGTCAATTACATCTCAACGAAGTTTTACTGAAAAAGAAAATTTTAAAACAAAACACAGACAAGGATAAAATAAATGAAAAAATACATGTCTAATAAAGATTTTTATTTATGTATGCATAAAGAATTTTTACAGAACCCTCAATGTATAAAGAATTTTTATCAGAACAAAACTAACCCTTAAAAAGGGGCAAAAATATTTAAACATTGTATCAAAGAATATATACAGAGGTAAGAAGTAAGTACTTATAAAGCTGCTCAAAATCTTTAGTCACCAGGGATTTTTCAGCAGAAACAATCTTGAGGAAGAGTGTGTTAACTTTTACATAATTAATGGTATGTTCCTAAGGTCATTCTTTCTCATAAAAAGAAAATGAAGAATGAGTGGTAACCTATTGCGTGTGTTTGCATTTATCTTTCAGAAGGATAGCTATTGAAAATGCAACTATTGAAAAACCACTGGAACCCTGTACAAAGACATTATATTTTCTGAGGTCAGCCCATTCATCCAGAATGAACTATTGTTAAATATGAAAAATGCCAGCGGTCATTAACTGATAATATGCTGTAATTCTTCAATTGTTTAATGATTATGTCATCTTAGAAATAACTGTGTTGAAAATATAAAAGCAACCTTCTAAAGTTCTAGGAAAGATGTCAAATGCCTCTCTTATTCTCCCATTTTTATTTGGGCAAGTTTTGGCAAATATCTGCTAGAAGCATCTGGAAGGACACAAAAGATGATACGGTTTCCAAGAACAAGCTAGACCAGCTGGCTTGCCAAATGTCAACATATGGGGGTGGGGAGGGCTGTTGTTTTGATTTTTCATGGTCATGCTATGTGGGATGAGCGGTGAATACCTCTGTCAAAGAACACCACTGTTATGTCTAAGTTTAAATTCATCCTCATAGTTGTACAGACAACTTAAAGGTGCAAATAAAGATGTAACTTCCCCATGTGGAAATTGTTGCTAAAAACCAATATTCTCATTAAAATAGTCAACAACATATGGCAGGCCTAAATGTCAGTTACACATTTATGCCAGTAAATATTACTTTAGGATCTACAAATAAAATGACACTGCTGGCAACTCCTTTAGAATGGATTTTCAATCACAGCACTTTATGGAGATGAAAACAACCTTTTTTTTTTTCGAGTTGACAGGTTGTTGGTGGTGCTACCATCAGAAAAGTGCTTTCCCTAAGTAAATCTATGTCCAGATTGAGCACTACTGTGACAGCAGAGATGTTCAGCAGACTCTCAGAGTCCATAGTATACTTCCCAGGAAAATATATTCAGTTCTGACTTACCAAAGGTATAGAGAAAATGTCTAAGACATCCAGCAGTTTACTACTTTGTAGTGAACAGCTAGACTCCAGCCAGGATGCAAATTACTTTGTAAAGCAGTTCACTATAGGCATACAACTCAGTAATGATCTAACAAGGAAATGTATACTCAGAACACATTGTATAGTGGATTTGGAGATATCCCCACTGAATACTAAAAAATAAAGACAGCAGGAATGAGAAAAAGCCTTTCAATTGTGGAAAAATACACATAAGAGATTCTCAAAATTTTTTGGCAACTGTAGTAATAAATGCTTTTCCCTCCATGAAGTATTGACACCGAAAGGGAAATGTCATTGCTTCCTATAGAACCACCTCATGTCCCACATTTTCCTAGAAGAGAGAAGTCATATGTCAAGCAAAATATACTGTCACCCTGGTGACTGAAATATTGTAAAAATCATTTCAAAAATAAGCGTACTGTATGTGGCCTGGAAAACTCCCTCGTGTGGCACATTCTTTCAGGAAATTCCAAGCCTTGCCATTCTATATACTATTCGGGGGCAATTAAAAAATATATGTTTCTAAACATATCCCTTTAGTGCATGCAGTATCTCCAAACTTACTATGCCTAAGAATCATATAAAAATATTTTTTTAAATGTGGAATTCTAATGCGGCAGGTTTAGTAGGGCCCAAGACTGCATTTCCAACCAACTCTTAGTTGATATCGATGCTGCTGGTCTGCAGAGGCACTCTGAACAAGGCGTTAGAATATTCTACACCCATGGCTGAATACTGTAAAATCTGTCATCTATTTGGGCAGTAGCATTCTGTTGGTATTAGGGAGGTTTTGTTGTTAAGAAAAGAATATTTGAAAATACAACCTATTCACTTGAAAAGTGTGTAACTGGGAAGAGAAAGTTGAGATGAGGAGAGTGAGGACTGAAGTGGACTCTTGGAGCCCTAGAAGGACTCAAGGGAAAGCCTCTTGGCTATTGGCTATGAATACAAAATGGCCACAGTCAGTATCCCATCTTTCTTTGTTTTCCAAGATGACTGAATATAATTTAATCTTTATCTCGCTCTATACTTCTGTGCTGCTGCTTGAAATTCTTTTAATCGTGCCTGTATTAGTTTTTTGGGGCTGCATAATGAAGTACCACAGACTGGGTGGCTTAAACAAAAAAATTATTTTCTCACGGTGTGGAGGCTAGAAGTCTGAGATTAAGATGTCAGCAAGATTAGTTTCTTCGAAGGCCTCTCTCTTTGGTATGTAGATGGCCCTCTTCTCCCAATATTTTCCCATGGTCTTCCCGCTGTATGTGTCTACATCCTAACCTCCTCAGACCTATAAAGACATATTGGATTAGGGCCCAATCTTATAATCTCATTTTAAGTTAATTAACTTTTAAGGACCCTATCTCCAAATACAGTCACATTCTAAGTACTGGTGATTAAGACTTCAGCGTATGAATTTTGAGAGAACAGAATTTATGCCATCAAAGTCCATAAAAATACAGGAAACTATAAAGGTAAATAATTGGTGTATATTTACATGGGCACACTGACTGACTTATACTGACCAAAACTAATTAAATAAACACAAAACTATAATAAAAAAAAATCACATCAGAGTCTTCATGGTTGGTTCTTCTGGACTTGGTGCCTAAAATGAGAAACTATAAAGTTTGATCTATCTGATCTGCAAAATAGTAGAAAATGGGAGGCTTTAGGTGACACAGTCTTCACCCAAGTTCTTATGAATCCCTGCCCCAAATCTCTGAATTCAAACTCCATGTAATAGTTTATCAGTTCATTTAGTTTTCCAAAAATAAGACATAGCAGTTCGTACTAATACTAGGATATTGCTCATCTATTTCGCTGTGTTAATATTTGCTCTGATGTTACAAAAACTGAGAGCGGGTGAAACCGTGACTGTCTAAGGACAAAACAAAGCAGTGGCACCAAACAGAATTAGTCATCATTACATTCTTCACTGCTACACACTTGCAGTAAAAATGTCAGTTTCACTTAGGAATGTCCTTAATGAAGCAGTAAAGATTATTAATTTTATTTCATTCCAGCCCTTGAGTGCATGACTTTTTAAATATAAATCACTTTCGCTATACACTGACATATGATGGTTATCTGAAGGAAAAGCTCTTGTGCAATTATTGGAGTTGCAAGCTGAACTAGCTGCTTTTTTCATGGAGCACTAAATTTACTGGACAGGACTATGGACAGACAAACCATGGTAATTCAAACTTGGGCATTTGGCAGATATTTTCTCAAAAGTGAGCATAGTGAGCCTGACACTCAAAGGAAACAACTGACAGCATTTATTGGCAAAGATGAAATTTGAGCTTTCAAGCAAAGACCAGGATTTTGAAAAATTTATTATCTGTCTCTATGAGCTTGACACCTTGTCAATACAGAAAGACTTTTCTAATCAGATTAACAAATGTTACTATTTAATAATGCATAATAAAGTGTTTCAACATTTGGAAATCTGCATAATTCAGTGGACCAACATTTTGCAAATGACAAATGCATGATGTTACAAAATCAAGCATGGTAGTATATGCAAAGATGGTCTAATGATTTTAATGTGAGAGTCAAAAGCTCACTGATAAAGTTTGAGTTTGTACATTGCAACTAACCTTTAAGAAATGACCACTTGTAGAGTTGGGTAATGTGAAAAGAATATACAAAATTGTTTCAAAAAATATTAAAATATTCCTTCCTTTTTCAACTACATATCTTTGTAATATTGGCTTTACTTTGCTTACTGTGCCAAAACAACATATCTTAATCAACTGAATGCAGAAGCAGATAGGTGAATACAGCTGCCTTCTATTAAATCAAATACTAAGTAAATTTGAAAAAAAATAATAATTCCACTATACTCATCTTTTTTGCTTTATAAATTTAAATAGTAATTTTCACAAAATGCAGTTTTTATATTAACATGTTAATTAATGCTATTTTCAAATGAGTTAATTTTTTACTTTTTCAATATTAATTTCTATTACAGTAAATATTAATAATTATAATCCACATAAACAAAACTCTTTGTCATCTTCAGTAATTTTTAAGAGTCCTAAAGGCCAAAAAGTCTGCAAATTACTATTCCAAGTTATATGCACTCTTTTATTCTGGTCAGGAGTTCTGTACAAATTCCTAGGTAGTGGCCCTTTCTTATGATAAGGGCTAGACCAAGCATGAAGCTCAAAGAGCTCCTTTTATATCTCTTTCCCCCCCAAAAAAAATAGAGCTTGGTCATTCCTTTCCCCAAGATTAATCCAACCATAGTTGTCTTTTCAGAGCTGGCAAGAAGCTCAGAGAAGAAAGCCTGTTCCATCTAAATCGTTGTCCTCCAGCTGGAGAAAGGAAACTTCTTTTTTTCTCTAGTAAAAAAGTATAAAAACGCTTTTTATACTTCTCCCTGCCAACTTAGCACAGAATAATTCCTGAGGAAGACTTTGTTCTTCCTTCCTGGGCCTATTCAGCTTTCTAAAGGCAGGTGTTTCCTCCATGAAAAGCTGAGGATGAAGCACCATGGTAAGGGTCGAAACGATTATGAAGGAAGAGAGATCTGTCCTCGTCGGGATCTACCTTCATCATCACGGTCATAGTCATCACCGCCAACACCAACACCACCTACCACACCCATTTATACTATACCCGTAGCTACTGAGTCGTGTCTCTTACCTGCCAGGCACAGAACTAAGTACTTTATCAGAATTAACTCATTTAATCTTTACCACAATCCTAGAAGCCAGATATATCATTTCCACTTTTCAGATCGGAAACTGAAACTGGGAGGTAAATAAACAGCTCATGGCCTCAGCCAATAAGTGGGGTTATCTGGGATTTAATTAAGCCAGAGTCTTAACTACTCCGTAGAAAAGCTCCACTGCCTCCTATCCAGTTTATGTACAGGGGGATTAATGAACATCATTCTAAGAGGCTTCACTTGTATTTTGCTTTTGTCAAAGCCGCCTTTCCCTAAAGGATGGGGAAGAAAAGGGGTTACATTCAAAATCAATGTTTACAATTTTGAGAAGTTATGCTGGGGGACTCCTTGCTATGACAGAAACTTCATTCTGAATAATTTTATGAAGTTTTGTTTCTTTGTTGACAGGCTAACATTGTAAAGGAGTCCCATTGTCCCATATGGCTTTCACTTGTTGGTAAAAAGAAGCATAAAAGTTTGCCTGGTAAGACATTTTTTTTTTTTTAACAACACAAAATTTAAGGAGGTCTTCATCATGTGGAGTCTTAGATGAGAGATTTCAGGTTACATAATGGACAATGTCTTCAACTATCATTTCTCAAGCAATAAAGAAGTGTTGTTCAAATGACAGTTTCTTATATTGACCTTCTATAAAAGCTGAGAGCATAACATTAAATCATATATCCATGAAAGTATTTCTGAAAGGAACTAAGCTAATATCACTCAGGTATGTTATTCTGGCTGACCTGACTTGATACAGAGACATAGCTTAGAAAACCTAGAGAAATGAATAGTTAATATATTCTTAGCCTCCATTATTACAGCTCCATAGAGCTGATGGTAAGTGTTGGCTTACAGTCAACTCGTGATTAGACTTCCTGACATTGCCTGAAGAAGTGATACTATGTTTTGTTTATTAGAAGAAATTCTATGCTTTAGATGCCAAACATTCAGGCAGCTGAAAATCTGTTTTAAAAATTTAGGAGCCTGTCATATTCCTAGCAAGAGAAACATCCTGAACTATACCTGGTAACTCTTAGGCATGCCTTGGGGTTTAGCCTCATTTTTTTTTCTCTCAAAAGGACAGACATAGAATCTATCTGAATCCTCCATATAGACATGCAATAGCCCCAGACCTTGAGCCCGAGTTAGGGTGAGACTGGTCCGGAAGGGGTGGATTATAAACGAAGGATGCCTGCAGTTAACCACAATCAAAGAATCACTGAGGTTGCCATTAGAGGGGGCTCGGTGGAGAGAAAGAACCCCAGGAAAAGTCAGAGACACAGAAAGCAAAGTCACCACAGTGGATAAAGGACTTCCAAATAAGGAGGAGATGCTGGGGCCAAGGTTCATTTTCAAATGTTTCCAGGCCCAGTGTACTTGAAAAAAGGGATTTATAGCTACGGCAAGACTACTCAAACAAAATTGATCGAGATCTCAAAGAAATATTCAGTTGAGACCACCATCACTACCAAGTCCCCTTCCTCACCTGGGGAAATAGAGAAGAGAAAGTCCTATTATTTCCAGAATAAAGTCATATTAGTACAGGTTAAATTAAAGATTATAAGCTTCAGGGGCACCTGGGTGACTCAGTAGGTTAAGCCTCTGCCTTCGGCTCAGGTCATGATCCCAGGGTCCTGGGATGGAGCTCCCCATAGGATTCTCTGCTCGGTAGGGAGCCTGCTTCCTCCTCTCTCTCTGCCTGCCTGTCTACTTGTGATCTCTCTCTCTGTCAAATAAATAAAATAAATAAAATCTTTAAAAAAAAAAAAAAAGATTATAATCTTCAGGGGCACCTGGGTGACTCAGTGGGTTAAGTCAATGCCTTTGGCTCAGGTCATGATCCCAGAGTCCTGGGATCGAGTCCTGCATCTGGCTCCTTGGTCAGCAGGGAGCCTGCATCTCTCTCTGCCTCTGCCTGCTTGTGTGTTCTCTCTCTCTCTCTCTGACAAATAAATAAATAAAATCTTTAAAAAAAATTATAAACTTCAGATTTTTTTATTTGAACTTACTTAAAGTTAGCAGGAAAAATCTTAAGGCTACAGAATAGAGTTATGCCTGCTGTATTAATTTCCTAGTGCTGCCATAATAAACTACTACAAATTTAGTGAATTAAAACAGTACAAATTTAATATTTTATAGTTTTGGAGGTTAGAAGTCTGAAAGGACCATCAGTGGGCTAAAATTAAGGTTTTGGCAGGGTTGCACTTCTTTTTGGTGGTTCTAGAAGAAATTCCATTTCCCTGCTTTTTAAAAAAGAAAAGATTTAATTTATTTATCTGAGAGAGAGAGGGAGGGTGTGGGAGCGTGAGTGGGGGAGGGACAGAGGGACTAGCTGTCTTCCTGCTGAGCAAGGGCCCAACCCACCCTGGGCTAGATGTGGGGCTCCATCCCAAGACTCTGAAATCCTGACCAAAGCTGAAGTCAACCGCTTAAATGATTGAGCCACCCAGGTGCCATTCTCTGCCTTTTTTAACTGTAGAGGCTGCCCTCATTTACTTCCTGCTTCTTCATTAATGTATAAGGACATTTGTGATTACACTGGGCCGACCTGGATAACCCACGAAGCTCCCCCATCTCAAGATTAACTGATGAGCCACCTTAATTCCATCTACTACCTTAATTCTTCTTTGCCATGCAACAAAATACATTCTCAGGTTTCATTATAAGGAGGCCATTATTCATCCTACCAATAGAATTTACTTAATGATACTTGTTTAAATTAGGCCATAGCCACAAGCCAGTAGAGGGAGATTTGAAGGGATGCAAGAGCTTTTGACAATGCATTGCTCCTTGAATCTATTAAAACAAACCTTCACTTATGATAGGAAAGCTCTTTGACCTTTGCAAACAAAGAAATTAAATTTCATCTTAAGAAGATACATTAACTTAAATATTATAATTAACTCATGTCAAGATCGCACATATTAATCAATAGGAGTTTCTGACTATATATTAATAAACTTGGGAAAGACCTTTGCACTGCTCTTATATTTCTCTTAACATAGTTTTATACATTTTTGGTATTATAAACAATTCTTATACTTATTTACTAATAATGTATCAGTAGTTAATAATGGATTATATGTATGTGGTCACTGTGGAAGATGATATGTCAAGATTCTATCTTAAAATTTGTTGAGAAAGATGTTAGGATTGCATTCTGTGGGAATATTAGGACAAAGTGGGATTCTAATCTGGAGTGGATAAAGAATCCTTCATTAATATGAAGATATGAAACTTTGAGTCCATCTTAAAGAAAATATGTCTGAATTTTATGTATAGCAACATAGATTGGTCTAATCATTTGGTTTGAGACTGAGAAATTCTTTTGACAAAAAAAATTCTTACATCCCTTGCAGCTTTAAAATTCTGAAATCAATGAGGTTACTGGATCAAGCTGTAAGAAAATCCTGGAAGTTAGAAAATGCAAATGAATATGTCATAAAACTATAAAACCTAGAGAAATAATATGCCCAGTCATCATTAGATGATTTCAATCAATCATTTATCTTCAAGTAATTCCACAAGAAATAGCATTCCCCACTGTACCTTCATTATTGAATTGGAACTGATGACTGAGCCCAAGACTCCCATTGATTTAATTCAATTTTTTAAAGAATAAGTTACTTATAAAAGGATTTTAGCCTAATACATTTATGTGTGACTTCATCTGAATTCCATTTGAGGTGTTGTCCCTCTAACTTTGCCAATTATTTTCATTATATTTTGTTGTTTTTTTTTTCAACTTCCTGGAAATCTTGATCAAGAAATGGGGTTGGGAGGTACTGTTTAAGCACAGGGCAGTCAAAGTTAATTTATCGACAGTCCTTTCTAAAACACAACTGAGAGTATTTGTCATAATCCCTTGGACTCAGACTGTTATTTGTGAAACTAAAGCAACCATTTCCGTAATTTAACTTTCTTCTGTCCTTCAATCAGACTCAGGGACACTATGGAGGACAAGATCAATAGTTATGGGGATTGTGGTTATTTTCAACCTTGACTAAAATATTCATTTCTAGAATTAAACCAAACAAACAAACAAAAAAGATGATTAAGAAATAGTATTGGGGGGGGGCACCTGGGTGGCTCAGTGGGTTAAGCCTCTGCCTTCGGCTCAGGTCATGATCTCAGGGTCCTGGGATTGGGCCGCATTGGGCTCTCTGCTCAGCGGGGAGCCTGCTTCCTCCTCTCTCTCTGCCTGCCTCTCTGCTTACTCATGATCTCTCTCTGTCAAATAAATAAATCTTTAAAAAAAAAAAAAGAAAAAAGAAATAGTATTGGGGGGGGCACCTGGGTGGCTCAGTGGCTTAAGCCTCTGCCTTTGGCTCAGGTCATGGTCTCAGGGTCCTGGGATCGAGCCCTGCATCCAGCTCTCTGCTCGGCAGGGAGCCTGCTTCCCCTCTCTCTCTGCCTGCCTCTCTGCCTACTTGTGATCTCTCTCTCTCTCTGTCGTCAAATAAATAAAATCTTTGAAAAAAAAAAAAGAAATAGTATTAGGGGGACGCCTGGGTGGCTCAGTTGGTTAAGCCGTTGCCTTCGGCTCAGGTCATGATCCCGGTGTCCTGGGATTGAGTCCCACATCAGCCTCCTTGCTTGGCGGGGAGAAGAGAGAGCTTCTCCCTCTGCCTCTGCTTGCCACTCTGTCTGCCAGTGCTCACTCGCTCTCTCTCCCTCTCTCTCTCTGACAAATAAATAAGTAAAATCTTAAAAAAAAAAAAAAGAAAAGAAATAGTATTAGGCTTCTAATTAGATAAAATCCTTTAGATTTACCCCATACACCATCCATGGGAGAGATACAATGTTTAGTGCACTCGTGATTAATCACCTGACTCCCCACTATAGGCATCAATACCACCTTTCCTCACTTCAGTGTTTCAGTTTAACTAGGCTTTCACCTTCCTCACTGTAGTCATGTGCTCAAGGAAGGTAACTTGATCCCCAGCCCCAATCGCTGCTCCCTTCCCCATGAGCAAGGCAAAAGCTATAACATGGACTCCATTATCACTTCTCCCATCATTTATAAAACCCTCAAAGCGCATGTTAACTGTGGAAGACCTTGAAGAGAATACATGAGTAAAGACAGCAAAAGAAACAGTGTTCCTCTACTCTTTCAATGTCACCTTTAAACCACCTTCCTCCTTTTATATACCCACATGACTCATTAAGTCATAAACTCTTGTCTCAACCTTGTAATAGAAGTAGAGACACAAAAGAAGTTGAGCTACTTACTGTGTTTCCCAAAAATATTTTAAGTTGCTTAGCTTCTAATTCTTTCATTTCTAGACACCTGCTGAGCATTTTGGAATTCTCATTCCTACCAGGGCAAGGCTCTGTGGTTGCTTCAGCTTGAAGACAAGAGAAGTTGGCAACTCCATTGACATACACCTTTTCATAGTGTAGTAGAAAGGGGGAGAAATCTACTTAAGTAAAAAGATGATAGCAGACACTTTCATTGAAGAAAACCCTGTGATGAGCCATGGCAGATCTTTCAGGATAAGAAACATCAATATGCCTAGGAAACTCGAGCTGTAGCACCCTGTACCCTTCACGGTAGCAAGAGTGCAATACAAGAGAGGAAAAGTACAAGGAGAAAAAAGGGAGAAAGAGACAAAAAGAAAAAGAAATCAGATTAGCAGTCTTCTTGCAACCCATCAAACCCTTCCAACACCACTCTAGTTCAGTCCAGAAAAAAACTTTCAGGGTCATAGAATATAAAGTACCTCTCTTTGTTTGCTGTGGTTTAAGTAAAAACACAAGAAAAAGAAAGAGCAATAGCACCACAGCCTCTGTGGCTAAGACCAAAAGGCTAATATTTTAGAGACTGAATTCTAAGCATCTGTGAATAGAAATAGGTTCATTACAATGAGCATATCAACTTGAATTGAACCAGAATGGATAACATGGGTTACAACAGGAACAACACGGATTGAAGAAACAAAAAGACCAAAGACTGTGTTAGAGGTAACAAAGCTGGGCAGATACACTAGTAGATTCACCAAGTAAGCAAGAAACAATTTGTACAGAAAAGCAGAGTAGTACCACAAACTGGACATGGCTTTTGTCTTAGACCTGAAAGAGGCCTGGGTTCAAAACATTATCATTAAGTATTTGCACTAATAGCCAGACATCTCTAGATATATACCTTACTTTTCAAAAATCTACATTTAAATTTTGCTTCATATATTTTTATTTATATCAACCTACCAGTTTTATGTAACTGATTACAATGTATTTATATTGACTAATTCTTTTGTTGCCAGTATGTCATCCTGGGATAAAGAATAACTTCAGCTCTTGCTAAGGAGAGGTAGTTAACCGTGTTGGACTTAACCAACATCTCTTTACCCTGGTGCCCTAACTAGGTAGGCATAGCCCTTACATTTCATTTCACCACAAATACTGTGGACTTGAGAAAGGATAACCGGAAGCATGTTGCATGTTCCTGATGTACAATAAGTCTTAGTAAATTATGTCATCTTTATGCTGCAGAAACCCCCTGAACAACAATTGTGCTGAAATTTAACATAACATATACCAAGGGGCACGTGGATGACTCAGTCGGTTGAGAATCTGACCTTGGATTTCTGCCCAAGTCATGATCTCAAGGCCATGATCTCAGGGTTGTGAGACTGAGCCACTTCTCTGGCTCCATGCTGGGCATGGAGCCTGTTTAAGATTCTCTTTCTCCCTCTTGCTCTGCCCTTTCCCACCACCCCGCACCATTCACGAGGGTTCTCTCTCTCTCTCTCTCAAAACAAGCAAACAAACAAAAATATAACATACACCAAAACATTTCCTCCATTTGCAAGTCTTTCCTCATATAGATTTTCACTGTGTGTCTCTTTGGTACAGCTTTTACTGGCATCCATTATCTGAAAACAAGTTCTGGCATACTCTTTACAATGTAGACATGTGCAATGAAAGGGTAGAACTTAGAGTTGCAATAAACTGATACTAAGCCATATCATTTCAAGTGAAATTGTTACAGTTGTGTGTGTGTTTTTTCTCAACCGGACCCTGGCCTCTAGTATCTTTCACAACTCCCCCACCCTGTCTGCCAATATTCAGTTTATTAGATTTGATTGAAATCCTTTGATTTGCATTAAACAGTTTGTGTTTGTTTCTTTTGGCTTGAGATTCTGTGATCATTGAAAAAATGCTAATGTCATGTAGACCAGCCAAACACTTTTGCTCATAAATATTGGATGTGCTAGTATTTTGCATGTTTCATACTTCTTTTAAATTTTAACATTTAGCTGAGCACAGTTATCATTTACTGTCATTGCTCACTGAACTAGAAATAGAAGTGTAAAAGTGATGATATAATGATTGTGATCTTTTTAATATTAAATATCAATAATTATGTTGTAGTAAAAAAGAAAAATATATACTTTTTTTAAAAGATTTATTTATTTATTTATTTGACAGAGATCACAAGTAGGCAGAAAAGCAGGCAGAGAGAGAGGAGGAAGCAGGCTCCCTGCTGAGCAGAAAGCCCAGTGTGGGGCTCAAGCCCAGGACCCTGGGATCACGACCTGAGCCGAAGGCAGAGGCTTTAACCCAGTGAGTCACCCAGGCACCCCCAAAATTATACTTCTTTTTGTGCTTAAGGTAAGGCAAAAATGTCTTGAAAAGAAAATATTACTTGTTGACATTGTTTGTCGAAAATTTCAGTAAATTATTTTACTAAGATTAACATCATTTACCTTCCACTCAATCATCATTCTCTTACATGATTTTTTTTCATGTTTAGAAAACCCGTATTTTTGGTCAACAGGTTGGCTTCATTCATTATCTATAATGTCCCTGAATCAGTAATAAAGTAGGAAGTTGCATACCAGAGGTTTTGTAATATTCTTAAGTACTTATATGAAGCTTTGTATATGACAAGCAATTTATAATATTTTATATTTCTTGTCAGCATCCCAATCTATAACCTATATTTTAAAACAAAAGCCAATGGAAGGTTATATTATTTTCAACAAAATAATGAATGGTAATATCTTACAATAAAATAAAAATTGCACAAATACAGATTATTTTTCAATGTAATGGTAAGAGTATAATAGACATACATAAATAGGCACTCATTTCATCCATTTATTCCATTTTCCCCACATAGTCTCAATTTGAATCTATATGTACGTATTTGCCTGTGATTTCCAACTCACCCTGGACTCAGAGCACTGCAGAACAGTAATGCCTTCAGATTCCTCCCAAAAGAAAACCTAGGAAGTTCTAAAGGGCCGCTCAGACAACAGACATGGAACAGGAGGCCTTTGAGCACCACCTGGAGTGCACCACCAGATACAAGATGGCACGGTCATAGCACGGGAGTCAGCAGCCTCTGGCTTCTGGGAAAGGACGTGCCCAAGCTTGTTTTGACCCTCCATTCTTTCAAGCCCCCTGGAGGTGGAGGGAGGGAACATGTTCCATCACCACCTACTGACTGAGGTTGAATAGCGAAATAGACAAGAATGAGAAGTGAGTACAGCTATATATAGTTCCTGGTGCTGGCACTTACTTTGGGCCTGTTAACTTGTTGAACTTTTCTGAACCTCTGATTCTTCCAATGTGTAAGCTGGAAAAACTACTGTCTAACTAGTTCTTTCTGATAATGAAATAAGAAAATATAGATACAGGATAGCTGCCAGAAAAATTTCAATAAGCATTAGCAATTATAGCGCTTACCATTATAACACCATTAGGAATATTCATATTAGGGGGCGCCTGGGTGGCTCAGTGGGTTAAGCTGCTGCCTTCGGCTCAGGTCATGATCTCAGGGTCCTGGGATCGAGTCCCGCATCGGCCTCTCTGCTCAGCAGGGAGCCTGCTTCCCTCTCTCTCTCTCTCTGCCTGCCTCTCTATCTACTTGTGATCTCTCTCTGTCAAATAAATAAAATCTAAAAAAAAAAAAAAAAGAGTCAGATGCTGTACTGACTGAGCCAGGAATATTCATATTAGTAGTATAAGTCATGAACCTGGACCTTAAGTTACTTATCATCCACTCGGGAGCCTTAAAACCTTAAAACTTGCATCTACTTATTTATTGCATTCATGTTTTTGGTATACCCGCTTTATCAAGGATTTTAATAAGTGCTAATATCACTTAACAGTATATCATTTAACATAAGACAAAAGACTTCAGCATATAATAGAAAAATATTTTGAATATTAAATCTGTCTTTTACGTGTGACATGGGGAAATAATTTAAATATCCTAATTTAAATACGCCTAGTTTTCTATTCTTTAGGAGTAATAATAGGGATTCTTTTTGAGGATTGAGATAATGTACTTTTTAGTATACAGTAAGCATGAAATTGATATTATAGAACAGATGGAAAAAGAGAGAAAGATGAAATGTATGGCACAAACTATAGGATTTAAGAGAAACAAGAGACCACATAGTCTAGAATTACTGCGGGAAATAACATTAAAAGGTAATATCATTACTGGGCTTTAAAGCCAGAATAGAATTTGACACAAGCAAAGATGGGGCCAGGCTACAGAAGCAAATTACAATCTGAAACCAGATAGTGGACCATCTTGAATGACCCACTTGAGAAGAGTGAATTCAAACTCCATTATCTCCTACTTCACTGAGTCACTAGGCTTTCACTCTCAAGTCCTGTCCAAGCAGAAGGCAGTGATCTTCTCTTCTATTGCTAACACTAGCCTTTCCATTATGCTGTATTGTTCTGATTTTTTGAGTTTAGAAATAACAATAACATTCCAAGCACCAAAGATAGTGTTTGTGACATTATTACTCCTGAATAACCCCAAAAATATCTCTTAAGATTACTTCCCTGGAATGACATTAATTTCTTTAAATTGCTTACTAGTTTAGTGTTAACAGTTTCCAAACTTCATTTTTAAAAAGGTATCCTTTGAAGCCATGCTCAAATACCTAAGATTTAAATGGAAATAATTGTGAAATGTTTCTTCAGTCTCAAAGAATTTTTCAGACTCCTTAGTATTACTCCACAGATGCTGAGAAGTAAGGATAACATTTCATTTACAAGCTATCACCCATCTCGTGAGTAAGAGGTACTATCATGTGTACACCAGAAACGCAACTTGTCAGTGGTGTAATATGTTGACTTTAAAGTGTTTTCCTATAATTACAGTATGTGGTACTTTGAAATAAATTACAACAATTAAGGAAAAAAATGTTCTACTTAAATTTCTTTTAAAATGGGAGTATAGAAATAATCATAATTAATGTTATTTCCTACATCACTGAAAATTATGACAACCACATCATTATGACAACCGTTGTTAGTCACAATGATACATATTCTGAGTATTTCCCTTAACAACGTTATCAATTAATATAAATATCCTGCCAATGAAGTGATATATATTTATATTCATTCCTACTACTACATTATGAGTATCTTATATGTCCTTGTTTTATCATACACTAGACGTAGATGTACTGAAAAGTAAGAAATCCTTAAGAAATAGGGGATATTTACTAACCAGTACTGTCTTTAATAAATATCTAAAATAGTCTACAAAAACTGGATATATTTCTGTAGAAAAATCAATGAAGCTTTACCCATCCACTAATTTGACTGGTATTTTGTCTTTGAAAGAGCAATTGAATAGAAGATTACTGAAAGGCTTATTTTGTGCCCTGATTTCTGTAAATATGAATATGAAAGCAGAGGGTGGTATATGTGAGCAGATTTAACTTCACTAATTTATTCAGATTAATCAGGGTTGATTATCAACAATGTACCAAGAATCTTAATAGCATGAGAAAATATACAGGTAATTGCCAGGCATTGTCTTGTTAGAATAAATAGTAGTTTTATAACACAAAGTGACTCATCAAAAGAAAATTAGAAAACATGCAACATACCCAGGAGATACAAGTAATCAGCAACATTTCTTGACTGGTTTTATCCTAGATTTCCTTAAATCATGGTGTCTATAACAAAGCAAATGTTATTACTGCTACTTTTCCATGGTCATAATCTATTTTCTAATTTTATTTGTCATGATCTGCGCATTTACACTCAAACTCTTATTTTAATGCCTTAATACATTTTTTCTTCCTCATGCCAAAGTGGTGTCCCAGTTTGGCACGGATCCTTTTGCTACTTTCCCTTCTAATGCTTCAACTTCTACTTCATGGCTTTGAAAATAAAATATGGAGGAAAAAAAAAAGTTGCCTTCTGTGTCCTGCTACATCATCATCTACCACAATCTTGGGTTTATTTACTGGTCTTCAAAAACATATGAGCCAGGGGTGCCTGGGTGGCTCAGTCAGTTAAGCGACCAATGACCAATGGAACCTATCGACTCTTGGTTTCTGCTCAGCTCCTAATCTCCGGGACAGCACTGAGCCCCGCCTCCGGCTCTTCCATCGATCTAGAGTCAGGGTGAGATTGTCTCCCTTTCTCTCTCCCTCCCGCTCTGCCCCCTTCCCTGCCCTTCTCCTGGCTTGCATGTGAGCATGCTCTCTCTCTCTCTCAAAAAAAATAAATAAATAAATAAAAATAAAAAAAAAATGATAATAATAGTAATAAAATCTTTAAAAAAAAAAATGAGCCAGAGTCTTCAATTAGCACAAAGGGAAGCAGTTTGTTGTAGATATTTCTATTTATCTCTCACAATACCTTCTTGATACCTTCTTTGTTGTA
Organism: Meles meles; assembly: GCF_922984935.1. Lineage (NCBI taxonomy): Eukaryota > Metazoa > Chordata > Mammalia > Carnivora > Mustelidae > Meles > Meles meles. Next base: position 109,966,118 of record NC_060069.1, on the reverse strand, counting down.
AAAATCCAGCGATTATTTTTGTTTTTTCCCCAACTCATTTAAAATTCCCAATGATATCTAGCTTATCTTTCTGAGTTTCTTACCGTATGTTCTTAGTCACTCATTCAAGTCTGCATCTGCTAATTATCTAGAAAACCATGTCCTCGATATCAACTCTGAAACAACTGGAGTTTGGTGTTAAGTATTTGTGTGTTGCAGTAATGAATCAACTTCTGCTTCAAATTATTATGCCCCCCCACCCCGCCTTAGAGAGAATTACAGCAGTATACTTACTATACTTGTGAGTTATATTAGTACATACTTGGTGTATTAGTGAGTTTTGACATAGTATTTGAACCTGGAAAGTTTAGCTACAGGGAAATTCATTACCATTACCTTTCTCTGAACTTTATACTATTGTATCATTATCTCTACATGAAATATAATGAATAGCATAAAAACATAGTTTTCCTGATCTGTCTCAGGTTCCTGTCCACCAAAATATTTTTAAAAATCAAGACGTTTGAATACATACTTTAGAAGTAGGGCATGCTTACAGATTTTGCTCTCAATATTTTTTCATAAAATGCTAATTTTTATGTGAAAGCAAACAATTGAGCATGATGCATCAGTTCCCCTTTAAAAGTGCTGAGTATTTAAAAAAAAAAAAAAAAAAAGAAGGACGCCTGGGTGGCTTGGTCAGTTAAATGGGTCAGCGGCTGCCTTTGGGTCATGATCCCAGCCTCCTGGGATCTAGTCCCACATCGGTCTCCTTGCTCTGCTTGCCACTCTCCCTGCCTGTGCACTCTCTCTCTCTCTGACAAGTAAATAAATAATTTTTTTTTTAAAAGAGTGCTGAGTATTTCATATACCTTAGCTACATATATAGGAAAATTGTATTTTAGGCACAAATATAAATTTCCAGAAAAAATTATTAAAGGATATCACAGTGGAAGTTAGATTTTTAGATATGATAGTTTCAGTTTGTCATTTTTCACAGGTGTCTGCTAAGACATTTAATGGTACACAGAACCTAATACATATTTGTTGAAAGAAAGAAAAGAAAAGAAAGATGGCTGCATAGTATTCCATTGTGTATATATACCACATCTTCTTTATCCATTCATCTGTTGATGGACATCTAGGTTCTTTCCATAGTCTGGCTATTGTAGACATTGCTGCTATAAACATTCGGGTACACGTGCCCCTTCGGATCACTATGTTTGTATCTTTAGGGTAAATACCCAGTAGTGCAATTGCTGGGTCATAGGGGAGTTCTATTTTCAACATTTTGAGGAACCTCCATGCTGTTTTCCAGAGTGGTTGCACCAGCTTGCATTCCCACCAACAGTGGAGGAGGGTTCCCCTTTCTCCACATCCTCGCCAGCATCTGTCATTTCCTGACTTGTTAATTTTAGCCATTCTGACTGGTGTGAGGTGATATCTCATTGTGGTTTTGATTTGTATTTCCCTGATGCCGAGTGACGTGGAGCACTTTTTCATGTGTCTGTTGGCCATCTGGATGTCTTCTTTGCAGAAATGTCTGTTCATGTCCTCTGCGCATTTCTTGATTGGATTGTTTGTTCTTTGGGTGTTGAGTTTGCTAAGTTCCTTATAGATTTTGGATACTAGCCCTTTATCTGATATGTCGTTTGCAAATATCTTCTCCCATTCTGTCAGTTGTCTTTTGGTTTTGTGAACTGTTTCCTTTGCTGTGCAAAAGCTTTTGATCTTGATGAAATCCCAATAGTTCATTTTTGCCCTTGCTTCCTTTGCCTTTGCCGTTGTTCCTAGGAAGATGTTGCTGTGGCTGAGGTCGAAGAGGTTGCTGCCTGCATTCTCCTCAAGGATTTTGATGGATTCCTTTCTCACATTGAGGTCCTTCATCCATTTGGAGTCTATTTTCGTGTGTGGTGTAAGGAAGTGGTCCAATTTCATTTTTCTGCATGTGGCTGTCCAATTTTCCCAGCACCATTTATTGAAGAGGCTGTCTTTTTTCCATTGGACATTCTTTCCTGCTTTGTCGAAGATTAGTTGACCATAGAGTTGAGGGTCGATTTCTGGGCTCTCTATTCTGTTCCACTGATCTATGTGTCTGTTTTTGTGCCAGTACCATGCTGTCTTGACTATGCAGCCATCAAAAGAAATGAAATCATGCCATTTGCGACGACGTGGATGGAACTAGAGCATATCATGCTTAGTGAAATAAGTCAATCGGAGAAAGACAACTATCATATGATCTCCCTGATATGAGGACATGGAGAAGCAACATGGGGGGGTAGGGGGATAGGAGAAGAGTAAATGAAACAAGATGGGATTGGGAGGGAGACAAACCATAAATGACTCTTAATCTCACAAAACAAACTGGGGGTTGCTGGGGGGAGGTGGGATTGGGAGAGGGGGAGCGGGCTATGGACATTGGGGAGGGGAGGCGAACCATAAGAGACTATGTACTCTGAAAAACAACCTGAGGGTTTTGAAGGGTCAGGGGTGGGAGGTTGGGGCAACCTGAGGGTTTTGAAGGGTCAGGGGTGGGAGGTTGGGGGAACAGGTGGTGGGTAATGGGGAGGGCACGTTTTGCATGGAGCACTGGGTGTTGTGCAAAAAGGATGAATACTGTTACACTGAAAAAATAAATAAAATGAAAAAAAATAAAATTAAAAAAAATTAAAAAAAATTAAAATAAAAATAAAAAAAAAAAGAAAAGAAAAGAAAGAGAAAGAATGAGTCTTAGGGTGATTCTGGCTTTGTCTGCAGTCTGGTAATCTTTGAGGTCCTATATCTGGTGATATGCAAATTGTCCACTTTAAAATAGTGACATATTGGGCAACTCAGACTCATGGGAATATGAACTTGTACAGAAGGCTTGGGACTAGGGATGGGCAAGCAAGGTACTTGCATAAGGTACAAAATGTAAGTGGTTGTAAAAAAAAAACTCAGTCATCAAGAAAAAGTACACTTTAATGCAATGTTTTTTAAAAATCAAGTTAATGCAAAGACAACCAAAATGAAAAAAAAAAAAAAATCAGAATGTTAAGTGATGGCTGTTCCCACTACTCTGAGGATCAGATGAAGTGCTGGCCTATGGGTTCCAGAGAACAATCCTGAAGTGCAGAGAGTGGTAACATCCAATGGGTCTCACTTCAACCAGTGAGAGACAAGAGATAGGAAGAAGGAAGCAAACAAACTCTCACTTCCTCTTCCTCCATCTGACAGGATTCTTCCAAGGTGTACTGTTTCTCTATGGCTGCCCTGAAAGACATCCCATGTGGCTGAGTAACCAGCTGTGTCATCTTGTGAAGCTGTGATCAGCTCAGAACAATGGCCTAATATTTTCTCTCCCTCCTTTCCTATCCTATTTCCTCTTCCCCACACTACTTCTTGCCCTGAAATCGCATCTTTCTATAAAGCAGAGCATATAACAGATTGTTTTGTAGGGAACCCCACCAACTAAGACTACAGGTGACTGCGACATTGTCCTGCCCTCAGCGGTTTAACAGCCAAGTGAAATCTACCACAGATAAATTCAATAGATAAATTCAGTGTGGTGCAGTAAGTGCTCTGTGAGCCCTCATGAAGAAGAACGGAGGCACTGGGGAGATGAGTGAGTTTTGAAGAATGAAAAAGAGTTTACAGACAAAGAACCAGCAGGTTAAGTATATTGCAAGCCGAGAAAGAGAGTAAACAAAAGCAGAGGAGTTGGCAGGAAACAGCACCTAGAAGAGCTTATTATATTCTCATCCATTACAAGGTGCTTGATTAAAATATCTTTCTAGAGACCTGGTTCTCATTAGCTCTAAGACAAGGATTAGAATATGTCTACTCCATAGCATTACTAATTGATTAAATAAGAGAATATATGAAAAAGCCCTTAGAATAGTGGCAAATACCAAGACTTCTCTCCCAGCTTCCATACATGGCTGACACCCTTCTAAAATCTTATTTTCAAAGAAATACACTGAGATTGCCACTCTATCGAGTCTTTTCCATCTTTGGACAAATTGTATTGCATGTTAATTATCTGAGCCATTTTAATATGCATTTTATTTAAAACTGACTAGTAAACATCTGTTGAACCGCCTAGAAAATGGATTCTGAAAATAAACTAGTGACTTAATTTAATAATGTGCAAGAAGTCATCTAGCTATCAAACTTCAAACTTGACATAAATAGATTTTTTGACATTTGTGTTTTTCAAGTGTTACCTTTTTATTTAAAAAATCTATACTTGTGCTTTATGGAACACCGAACAAAAATTAATAATGTTGCAACTCTGTACTGTTTTCTCTTCTTTTAATAATCATTTTCTGAAATTATTTTTACCATGTACATTTTTTTTTTGTTTGCTTTGTAGGGGACAGAAGTGCCAAAAAAGTGGGGCTTTTTAACCTATAGCTTTTCTGGTTAAAAATATATTTAATAAATTAATGTGTGTACCTCTTCTTTTCTACTAAAGGGCAGAACATGAGCACACCTTGTAAAGAGGCTTTATGTTGGCTAAACAACTTATGTGTTTTTATTATTTCATTCAATAAATATTAATTGCTAGGTTTAACAAGAGGTTTTTGGGGATTTTTTAGTATACATTCTTTTACATCAATTAAGTTCTTATGATTTGAAATGCGGAAACCTGTTTAGGGAATTTAAATAAAAAGCAGGATGTGACAAAATTAATGTTACAAATAATTATGCTTCAAGGGTTTAGAATAAGATACAGCTATGGACTGAAGCCCAGGAAGAAGAGTAACATAAACACAGTTGAAAAGATATTCTAGCTGCAAGTTGTAAATCCACATAATCTGTCACATGGTGATTACATATATATATATTCATGGTTTAATCTCAAACACCCTGGGAATATGTATAAGTGAACTGGTAAAAGTATTAACCATTGCCCAAAAAATATATTTTTGAATAATCGACGGTCTGTATATATTCTACTACTAGGTATTTGATGTTATAGGAAACCAAACAGTAGACATTTAAAAGAGGTGGTGGGAGAGAAATCAATTCTATAACATGTCTTATGGCTTTGAATTTATCTTTCTCCTCTTTTTTCCCTAATCCTTTTGAATATTTTTTCATCACATTATTACAAGGAACACAGGAAAAATAAATAATCTGCAGTAACATAAATTCATGGATCTTTTAGGCAAACTCTAAGTATCTATACTTAGTTTCTCCATGCATGAAGAAACAGCAATAAATCTTGCAGATGTTTTTTCTAATATCCCTATCTATACCAGTAATTACAAGCAATATCTCAAAAACACAGTTGCCATGTTTACTCCCATGTTATAATATCAGGCTTCTGTAATCATAGCTTAGTAAGTTAGGAAAGAATTCAAATAGGATTTTGATTCCAACAAAAATTAAGTTCTGAATATGCTACTGTTGGTTTGCGAATTGGCCTCTATACACAGAACATGAGGAGAGACAAGAAAGAGGCAGCCACTCCAGATTGGCAGGTGGCGGGTTTAAGGTGCAGGGAACTTACTTACAGGCTAGTGTCTGCAGCCGCAAGAGGACCTCTGCATCTACAGGCCAGAAACTTAAAAGTTTATACAGAGGCTTTACCTAGGTTAAGTCAAGTGAACTGTCCAGATTGTCTCTGCTCTCTCAAAGCTGTGTCCCGGAAAATAGCTCTGGCACTGGGAATGCAGGCAGATAGGGCATTCCAAGGATGGGATGGGGTTGGAGCTCCCATCCCCCGCAGCTAGTTTATGGGTCAGCCAGGGGTCCTGTTTTCTCAATGACCTCTCTCCAATACTCCACCCCTAGGGACCAGCTCTTACAATCTTACACATACCCCTCTTCCAAAATGTGTCCTGAGCAGTCAGAAAGGGTTTTCAATTGCAAGGAGGTGACTCCTTTGGTGGCTATCTGGGTATAATGGGAGATACCACAGCAGCCTACAGGCAAGAGAAAACACAAGGAAGGTAACTATTCCCGAAATAAGTAACAAGTTTTTCCACTGAGAGCCCCATGATCTGAACTACTGATTTATTAAGTCCTACCTAAGCTGAGGTTTGGTCACTCAGGGTATTCACTTGTGTGATTTAATAAAGATGATACATTAACAAACTCATCAGGTATGAACGCACAACATTTTGTTTGGATAATAGCAAAGGTGCCTCCTTGCGAGGCAGTAATAACGTCCAAGGCCATTCTATTTGGAGATCGGCTTTTCTCATTAAAGACATTTCAGTCTTCAATAAAGAATGCCTTTACCAACTGTTATTTTTTTTTTTTAAGATTATATTTACTTATTCAGGAGAGAGGAAGTGACCAAGAGAGAGCACCAGCAGAGGGAGAAGGAGGAGTATACTCCCCACTGAGCTCTTGATCCTGGGATCAAGAGGTGGGGCTTGATCCCAGGACCCTGAGATTATGACCGGAGCTGAAAGCTGACACTTAGAGGATTGAGCTACCCAGGCACCCCACTGGCTGTCATTTAAAGTTTGCTGGGTGAATTTTTTTAAGGACTTCTTTGTGTGCCGTAACATCCTTCCAGGCCAATGGAGCAAACAAAGATGGCAGCCAAATGGTTGTACCAGTGGAAAACGATGTGTCCATCTGGCTTTGAGGAGAGGGAGGTTGGCAGCTTTAGGAACTTATCCTGGATGTATATGCCATACATGTTGGCTGGCAGAGGCAGCATTGTCAGGCAGTGGACTGGAAGTGGGACACACCAGACCAGGATGCCTAACCTCCATCTTTAAGGGTGTCTGTTCCATTCCAGCTATAGTAGTTTAAACAAAGCAAGCTTGCAGCCAGACAATAGGATCCCAGTGGAAACCGAGTAGTTCCCCCTCACCTAGGAGTACAAAGTAAATCACCCATTCCAGTGGGACATCACATTGCAAATTCCAGTAGATAGCACCTTTCCCAGACATGATGGGGCTTGATGCTTTCAGCAGCATAACTCAGTGAACCAACGTGAGAATCTGGGCAATGGCTACTTCCTGAGATTTCCATAACTATATAGTGTTGGATGCCTCAGCAGAGCTCCCCAGTCTGGCAACAGGACTACTGGTTGATCATTTGTTAGTTAACCCAAACAAGGTGGTTTTACCTGTTAGTAATTTAAACTGCTGCTCTAATTTTGCATTTTCCTTTAGGCCAAACCTGCTGCTTGTGGGTCATAGGCAAGACAGAATCTCCATCAGTGTTGTGTTCTTTTACCTAGTCCTGCATACTATGACCTTTGAAATGTGACCCCTGGGGCACGTGGGCAGCTTAGTCAGTTAAACATCCAACTCAATTTTCTCAGGTCATGATCTCAGGGTCGTCAGACCAAGCGTCATGTTGGCCTCCATGCTGGGCCTGGAGCCTGCTTAAGATTCTCCTCTTTCTCTCCCTCTCTGCCCCTCCCCCCACCCGATGCGTGCACGCTCTCTCCTTCTGCTCAAAAAAATAAATAAATAAATAAATAAGTGACCCCTGCTCACTGTCTATTCAACAAGGGTAACTGTATGTGGCACTTAGCTTCTTTAATCCCCTAATGATTGTAGGCTGGTTTGGGCAGTTAGAATCCTCATTTGGAGGTGGTGGGGCAATGTAATCAATCCCTCACCAGTTAGGGTCTCCAATGGATGGCCCCAGGCTTCTTTGGCAGTTGCCTTGGGTGTTCTTTAGAATACACAGAACATGTTGTTACTACTACATTAATTAAGTCACTGTATTTCAAGGGCAATCCGGCATCCTTGGCAATATACCATCCCACCCAGGTTCTACAGGTAGCTCTGACTTTGCATCCAATCTGCTGTACCTACTCAAAGGTCAACTGCCCAGGTCAATTATACCAAGCTAAGGTAGTTTCCTGATTGCCAGGGAGTATCAGTGTCTTATGAGCTGAGACATGGAAGAGAGTGAAGACTGCATCATATTCTTGCAGGTGAACACAAATGTCTTTCCACATATCCTAACCCCACGAGGGCTTATTCATGATTATCAATCCTTTGGCTTCACATTATCCAAGACATAAGGTTAATCCCTTTAGAACAGCCCAAATGTCAGCACAAAGGGGCAACAGGCAGAGCTCAGGAGTGATCATCAGCCAGTCTGCTTTGATCTCATCCCACTGGCTGCTGTGGTTTGCTGTTTCCATCCAAAGGTGTTGGGCTGAATAGTGATGGCAGTCCCTGGGGGCGGGTTGCCCTGAACTAGACTAATGTGTTTACCAGGCATCGATGGGAAATCCCCTCCCTCCATCTATAGCTATGGGGGCCCCCACAGGAAGAAGGGCTGGGGCATTTGGAGGCTCTACATTCTCTACAGGGCCTAGTACACCTATTTTTGGAGACAGTGGGCCGGCAGAAAGACTTCTCCTCTGCTGCAGATGGGCACTCCACTTCATCAAAGTGGGACTTTGAACCATGGCAGAGGTCAGTCAATGGAACATATTTTCAACCTATACTTTAATATAAGGGAAGCTTTTATCATGAGAGTTACTCCTTCATGAGAGGCTCTACCTAGAGTATTGCTTGTGTTCTGTTAGGAGCTGTTGCTCTAAGGGGATATACCATGTATCTCCCCCTTCCAGAGCAAGGACCAAAATTCTAGGGGTTCTCTCTCCTTCTGTTTTCTCGGCTAGTGTCCACCCATACCTCTTGGGGTCATAGATACATCTACCTTAAATGGTAGCCTTGCTTGAGGGATGCCCAGAACTCTGCTCTGCACTCAAAGGGAGCTGAGTGCTCTGATCCCCAGTCCCACACATGACCTTTCTTTGCAAACTGCATAAGAGGCAGAGGCACTGCCCCAGGTGAGGAATCAACATGGTCCCAAACCCCAAAATCCCTATGGAAGGTTTGTATTTCTTTCATGTTCTTAGGGGTTGGTTAGGCTTATACCTTATCAATCATAGCTTCTAAGACAACACGAGTCCTACCCAACCAATGCTCCCCAAAACTTGATGGCAATGCCTGGGCCTTGACTTACCTGTTTCACTGCTTCTCTTCTCCCTCACAGATGTCCAAGAAAAGTCTTCACAGTATCTTGCAGCAGACCAGTGTTAACATAATGATGTGAGGAAGGAAATTGGGGCAGCTCTCAGGCTACCACCCCATAACATACCATCAGGCTGTGTAGCCTTGGGGAAGCACTTGCAAGGTCCACTGTTGCCCTTCTCACATGAAGACAAACTCATCTTGTGACTCAGAGGCCAGGAGCATAGCTAAGTCCAGTACAGGCTGGAACATGCCAAGGACTATGGCCAGGGTATCTCAGATAGCGGCAATGCTGGGCACAGCTGCGTGGACAGGAGGCACTGCCTTCTTCAGTTCTCCACAGTCCACAGTCATCCACCATGAGCTGATCATCTGGCTTTCTTACTGGCCATACCAGACTGTTGAAAGCAGTAGGGGCAGGGCATAAAATACCCACTCAGTGTAGTTCTTGTGAAGTCTCCCCAATTTCCTTATGCACCCCCCGGCAACTAATATTGTTTGACAGTTAACATTTTTTGTGGGTTCAGTAGACTTACTGGTTCCCAGCTGGCATCTCCCCTCAGCACGGTTTGATTGCTCTAATCCAAAGGTGCACTTTAATGAAGAGATTTGCAGAGTTTGGTCTTGTAAGATATCAATGCTCTATATGGTCTCTGGTATTAGAAAGATAAAGCCTCATATTCTCATGGGAGAGAACACCCAATTTGCGGTGTCAAAGGGACCTTTCTGACAATATTGTTTGCTCCTCAAAACCCATACATGGTGTTGAGGGGACCTGAAAATTTCTGAGGGTAGTTACCTTGTATTAGAGCATAATTGGCTCCAGTATCAACAGGAGCCATCATTTTTCATTTCTGCATAGATATTAGCATCCCATGCCAAGGACTGAGAGCAGGCTAGTTTATCTAGTGTACTTGGCATTTATTCTAGTGTATCTAATACTAGTGTATCTTGGCTTTTATTCCTATAGTGGCCTGTCTATAGGCACGATAAGGGCCTTCAAAGACAGGGGCATAGGTTGCCTGTTTCGTTCCCAGCACTCTAAGGATTTGTTATACAATCTCTATAGACTTTCCAGGTCCTATATGCCCAGTGAGATCCCCACTCATTGGACCCAGCAACCCTGCAAGCTAGAACAATGCGATCTGTAAAGAAGTGAGTTCCTCTAACTCCTGAGAATCAAAGGTGTTGCCAGAGGGCAGTGTGTGGTTATAATCCTCATTTTCTCTGACTTATGTCCAGTCAGAGAAATGCCATCACCCCCCGTATCCTATAATCAATTAACCATGCCTGGATAGTTTCCTTGGCTTTTTGCTGGAACTTGGTAGCTATATCCATAAACTGGGAATATATTCTTTCATCATGAACATTTCCTGATTTACAGCCTGCACCCTAGTTGGGGTTATTGCTACTAGGCTTCTCTTTTCCTTTGTATTAGGGGTCAGTCTGCACAGGGCTTTGCGTCTGTTTCACTATCCATCCCATCCTCCTCTTTGTTCTCCTCACTTTCTTGGGGATTCCACCTCTTAGTGTCCCAATAAGGCTTTGTCGCAGATGGTTGGACCTTAATCCACAGCAGCTTGAACCCCACTAGCTTTGCAAAACAGCCAGTTAAGGTCTCCAGCCTATTATCCTGCTCTCCCACCTTGTCTGCCAGCCCCAATCTCATATAGTAGTAGACACCAGCATGTCCTTCTCTGATCTCAGACTTTCTTCTAGCTTTCTAACTTGAGCTTCAGCCTCTAGCTGGGCATCCATATGCAGCTGAGCTGCCCACAAAGAGGCCAGCCCACTGCAGCACCATTACCTCCTTCTCCGCTTTAGCATAATGTGCACAATTCATCAAATAAATTCGTTGGACCAGTCAGCATTATCAGGGCATCTCTGTACTCACACAGGGGTCCACAAGAATCTAACAGAAGGGCTACCTCTCCCAATAGAAAGCTCAGTGGCTAACATGGGGTTCCCCCCAGGATGCCTCTTTCCTAAAACCCATTTCTTAGGTATCCTGGATGGCTAACCAATTATTGGTTCTCAAACTAGCCCCATAGACAAAGTGCAAGAGAGACTGAAGAAAGCGGCACCTCTCTCCAGGTTGGTAGCTGGCAGTTTTAATAAGCAAGGGAACTTACTTCTGAGGCTTGTCTTGAGCAGCTGGAAGTATATCTCATCATCTGCCCTCCAAAATCTCAAAGTTCATATAGAGGTCTTCACTGAGTTCATTCATGTATTCAGTCCATATGGTCTCAGCAACACCTACTCTTAAGTCTATGGAACAGTGGGCAGACATACATCCTAAGGACAAGAGAGGCTCTGAAGACCCTCTGATTGCCTGGGTCCAGCTCATAGATCAACCAGTGATCATGTCTTCTCAATGACCTATTCATCATTAACTATATTTGACTAATCTTTATTTATATATTTAGTTGTTTGTTCTGTTTTCCTTCTTCCTTTTTTGCCTTCTTTAAACATAAAATCAACTCCCTTTTGTACGTTTTTTAGGGATGAACTGTTTTCTTATTATATAAGGTTCTTAATTACCTCTCTCTGACCACCCATTTTTTCAGAATTTGAAGAGTTCAAAAATAATATAATTGATGACCCCATATATTGCAGTTCTGAATTAGGCTTGTCTAGTACATCATTCATTAACCGTATGATGTGAAATTCCTTGACTTCTCAGAGTCTCATCTTCTTCAATATACAGGGGGAAAGTAGACCATACTCAAGGAGTCAGCATGAACAGATGAAATGAAATTCCACACATTAAATAGCACCAGGCCTAGCACAAAGCACACTCAATACATTTTAGCCATTGTCATTATTTTTTCAAGTATTAATTATTCTAGAGAACTTTTATTGGAGTGGACATTGAGAGTTTAGTACAACTCAACAATAGAGAAAACACATTTTAAAATAAAATCGTGTGAAATATCATAGTTAAGCACATTAATTTGAATAATCATTTGTTGGTATGTTAATAGGAACCCAATAAATTTTAACATTATTGTTGTCATTATTTTAAAAAATTATCTAAGCCACAACCCCTTTTTTGTTAAAATAGATAGTCAAGAGCTGAGTACAAGAAATTACATTAAAGAAAACAAATGGTCTATTACAATTGTGGTAGATTAACATGAATATGTGCGTATACACAGTCACGTATCTGATTCTTGGCATATTGCCAGATTAACGGCTGGGAAACACCGTGATTTGTCTTTCAGATAATGTAATAGGATTTATTAATATCCAACTATATTTATCCAGTAAACTGTGAATTCTATCTCTGTATTCTACTGTTCCAGTATATCTGATCAAAAACAAAAACAAAAGCAGAAACTTTTGATAAACATTTTCTTCTTCTCTTTATACTAAACCTGATTCTGATGATTATTTCAGATCCCCAGAGTAGCAGTGATGACTCAGACCAATCATACTCACTAGTCTGGGGGTATGGGCATCATTTAAGAAGGCTAGAAGATATTTTAGCCAATATATTTCCAAGAATTTGAAAGTAAAGTGATTTTGGAACAAACTAGAAAATCAGTATGTGAGAACAGTGATTATATGCTAAGTCACCTGAAAAAGACCCAAGAAACTTAGTAAAACATAGTATCTTATCTATATATTTATTTATGTCTATGGCATTTAGGATATATCCATAGTATACCATATATATCTATAGTATCTTTATACATTCATAGTATATAAAAATATATGTATAATATATAGTATACTCTATATGTGCTATATAAACATACATATATATATACCTCTCTATATACTATGTATATGATATTTACCTTAAGACATATATGTATATATACTATATAGAGAGATAAATATATATTTATACTCATATATATCTATACTATATATACATATACACATCTCTATATACTATACATATACCTATAGAGAGATAGATAGATATGCATATACAAATGTATATATACACATACCTATAGTTGTTCAGTCATGTATATACAGTCATGTGTGTATATATATAGATAGATGGATATAGATATACTATAGATATATATATAGATATACTATAGATAGTATAGTATCTGCCTGCCAACAACAAGCAACCCATGTGCTTGCTACCCATGTGAGTGAGTCATCTTGGAAGGGGGGAGACTAAGAATTGCTAAACCAAGCAACTCTCAAATTACTGATCTACAAAAAGACAGAGATAATGAGTATTAACTCTTACTAAGCAATAGCGTAATGTGTTATGCCACAGGAAATAACTAGTACCTCACTGGTTGGTTTTTTCCAAATAATGAAACCATGACCAACTGTGAAACACTAAATTTGTATTCTGAAAGAGATCAATGAAATTATACAATATTTCATAGTACTTCTATATGCTGCTGTGTTGAGAACCACATTACTGTCTAGGTTCTATCACTTTGTAACAACTCCCTACCCCCAGGCCTACTGTAGTGATTTCAAACGCAGCATTCTAGGAGAGTGTGGACTTTGACATCTTCATCACATTGTTTCACCCCACAGCTTTTAAAGTGGCTCTGTTTTTCAGTTGAGAAAGCTTTTGACAACAGAGCTCAGAAACTTCCTAAGTACCATCTACCATGCAGGTTTCTCAAGTTAGAAATTAAGCTGGGGAGGGTCAGGGGCCTTGATTGCTCCGAACTCCACTCTCGGCTACCACAAGGTCTGCAGCCAAGAGTTCCAAAATTCTAACTAATGAAAGTACTTAAGGCACATTGTTTCTATGTCTACATAATTCTCTACTCAGTAACAATAGTTGATTGAACAAACACCTTTACGTGCCCGGCACTGTGTTAAGTACTGGAGACCTGGCAATCTTAATGTTCTTTGGTTCTATTTTTCCATTGCTTTTTCTTGTTTCTCTTTCCTGTAAAATGCAAGGGAAAGAAAAAGGAAAGCAGAATTATTTTCAAATGTATATAAAGAAACATATTTTTTAAAATCATAAAAATTTTTTATAACATGTTTTCTTTATAACATTTATAACACGGTGCTCACTTCATAACACAGAATCTTTGGGGTTAGTGTAGACGAGCTGCTACTCCAGCCTCAGAGTGGGGTCATATGCTGTCAATCAATACCAAATGAAACCCTAATAGAAAATTGCCAGTAAGGTGGGGCTATTTATGACAAAACTGAAACAATCACCATTCTGTGACCAACAAAATATCAATGAGATGAGTACAATGGGGAACAACTGAAAATTGTGAAAGAAAGTAAACAGACCATGAATATTTAAATTGTTTTTCCAAGATTTTTTTTCCTGCTATGTCTCCAGATTTTATTGATCTATACTATCTGCCATACAAGAATCTTGGAATTTATTTTGCTTATTTGTTTTTATCATACAGAGGAATCCCATAGAGTTATCATTGGCTATATTAAGTATGTCTTAACATCTCTAAGGATGTTGGAATTCACTCTAGAAATATTTAGCATTCTTTCCTATCTGTCCTGCAAACAGCAAGAAAGCATTTATTTGCTGATGGTAGATATCTCTCAAGCTTTAATCTAATGCATGTAGCACCTTATTAAGGAATGAATTTTGAAAGTGATCAGTCATTCCAAAGAAGAACTACTCATTTTCTGTTCTAGCCTCCTCAGAAAGATGTTGTTGTTGATGTTATACAAACTACCCAAGCTTTACATCCAAATGAGCACTGCCAGAACCGTGAAATTGCTGGTCAGACAGTATGACAGACAGTGGTAACATTCAAAGCCACTAGTAAAGTGAATGGCATTGGCATCAACCAATCAAGACTGACACAGGCTAGAGGGCTAAAGTGGGGTTTGAGACCCCTTGCTATTCCATGACTTAACCCCGTGTAGGAAGGAGGCAGCTGAGGGTGGGGAAAATGGATTCAGTGGAATTAGGTCAGAAGCTATTAGTAATAGGTATAGAGTTATTTTAATATTTTAATAACTGATATGGCTATACCACCTATGGGTAGAGTCAACACAGCTTGATGAAAGGCAAAAAGGAGTCTAAAATTATTCCAAAGATATTGTCACTGCCCAAACCATGTGTGAAACTCCTTTTTGGAAGTGCCCTCAGAGCCAGTTTACAAGCTTGTACAAGTAAATGTCACATTAATTTCATCACAACCCAGTTTTGACCAAAAATGGTATTATACAACTTGTTCATTTATATTATTCACTACACTTGGCGCTGAGTGGCTTTTAGCTATTTCCAAAAATCCGACTCAAATTCCAAAGACAAAGATATGTTAAGGATTTATTTTACAGTGTTTTATATAGCATCTAAAGCAAATACAAGTGAGGGAAAAAAAATCAAGTTTACTAAGTTCCTGTTACTTACCATTATAGTAATACAAGTTTATGTATATTTATCTCATTTAGTTTTACATTATTTTATTTTACACTGTTGGTCCCTTGGGATTCTGACCTCCAGACATAAACAAAAATTTTGGAACAAAATATACAACTCTCTAGAGAGATTGACTTTTTCTTGTAGGATACTCTACCTCCTAATTATAACTTGTGACTCTAATTAGTAGATTCATGGATAATAACATTGAAAGAAACAGGACAAAGCTTCCAAATATCTTAAAATAAAAGGAAGCTAAGATTTATTGAGAGCCCTCTACATGCCAGGGCTATCACGTGTTAGAACTAGTTATTGCACATACGCAACAAATTTTAGAAGACTCTGTATTTGGCCTGGCAGTGTGTTACATTTCTACGTCTCTTGGTATTAACCAATAATTAACTGAAAGAAAGTTTCTATTGTTGTATTTCTTAACTTGACATTTTGAAGCACCTATTATATAATACACATGTGTGAAATTATTATACATTATATTATTTAACCTCCACAATAACTGCTATAAAGTGATATTAAACTATTAAAATCCCCATTTTATAGATGAAGAAAGGGAGACCTAGTGATGTTGGGAAAATTGTCTGTGGTTACAGGGCCAAACAAAGATTTTAACCCAGATTACTTGATTCCAGAACGTTGTTCTCATCACTATGCTGCATCAAAGGAATCGATGAGACCATTGACATAAGTTTGCTACTTCTTAAAATCAGAATTGTTGGTTACACGCTTAGTACAGAGTTTGTGCTCTCTTGTATGACTTGCATACAGATGGGCACAGATGAGCTGACCTACCTGGAGGACAGAAGAGAGAAAGAGGGAGCTTGCATTATGTGATAAAAAGAGTACTGAGGCGCCTGGATTGCTCAGTCAGGTAAGCATCTGACTCTTGTTTTCAGCTCAGGTCATGATTTCAGGGTCCTGAGATTGAGCCCGAGTCAGACACCCCCCTCAACTCAGCAGGGAACTCTGCTTGGGTTTCTCTCCTTTCCCCTCTCCCTCTACCCCTCCCCCTTCTCACACACTCTCTCTCTAAAATAAATAAATAAATCTAGAAATAAATAAGTGAATAAAAGAATAAAGGAAAGAAATGAAGGAAGGAAGGAAGTGGGGAAAGAGAGAGGGAAGGAGGGAGGAAGGAAGGAAGAAAGGAAGAAAGAAAGAAAAGAACTAATTCCCCAACATCCCCAAAGACCAAACATTCTGGTCCCAGAATGACTGATATTCTATGAATCCATCTTCTACGTAAAATGATGATTATGCTGTCTTGACACATGTATGGTGAACTGTGTCACAAATAATTAGTTATTTATGTACTTCAAAGTTTTAACTTACTTTTTACATTTGTTTCAGAAAATGTTTTGTTATTCAATATACACACACAGAAAAGAAGAAACTTATGTAATCACCACCCAGTAAATAAGTACATCAAAGCTAGTAATATTGAGTGCTTTTTCCCAATCTTTTCTACTCCCTTCTGCACAAAGACAGTTACTCATTGTCCTGGCTTTTGAGATTTCACCTTATTTTTCCTCAGTTTACTACTCATGTAGTTATCCCTACACATTATTATTTTTTAGTTTTGCCCCCTTTTAAAACCTTACACAAATGGAATCATCCAGTGTATATTCTATGACTTTATTTTTTAGCATCTCTGTGACACTCATCTATGTTGATGTGTAGTTTTGTTTATTTTTGTACTTATGTAGTATTTTGTTGTACATCTCCATTCACTTTTTCTATTGTTGATGGATAATTTAATTATTTCCAGATTTTTTTAAATAAAACAATGCTGTTATGAATATTGTTGCACAAAGTCTTCAAGTGCACATTTAGAAACAAGTCTTTTGAGTAGATACCTACAAATAAAATTGGTGTGTCATGAGGCATGGTGGAGATTGCTCAGTACTATCCACTCTCTTCCTATCCCATAAAAACAGAACACTGAGGGAGACATTTCCCAGCCTTCTTAAAGCCATTTGCAGTCATGTGACTAAATTCTTGTCAATGGAGTCTAAGTGAAATGGAAGTAAGTCTAAACCTTAACAAATTGATGTGTACTTCCTTATACTCTCATTCACCTTCCCACACTCTGGGACATTGCTATGCCTGCTATCCAGGTTATAGACTATACCAACATGGACAGTAGCCTAAGAAAGGGTCAACTAATGGATAGATGAATTCTCAAATGACTGTGGAAGAGGCCACCCCCAAAACTGGATGACTGACTTGGAACTATTAAATGAAATGCGAACATCACTGGAATTTTATTTTATAGCCTCGTGGCCTCTTTACTATGTAATATATAGTATATGCTCACGTTTAATTTGACTAGGTCATGCCCAAATACTTTCCAAACTGGTTTTGTCAGTTGGCACACCCATCCCTAGATTATAAGAGCTTCCATTACTGTAACTCTTCCCTTATATTTGTACTGTCATTCATTTTAACTTTTACAGCTCCAGTGGGCATCAAATGCTAGCTAGCTCATTGAGTTTTAAGTTACATTTCCCTGATGACTATTGCTAACTTTTTTCAAGTGATTTTCATCCAAACACATTCCTTCTTCTGTGAAGTACATGTTTAAGTCTTTTTGCCCATTTTTCTATGGATCACCTATCTCTTAATAACTTATAAAAATTCTTCATAATTTGGGGGCACATACTAGTCTTTTGTCAAATATATGTATTGCAAATATCTCTCATTCTGTTTGTGTGGGTTGGTAATGTCTTTTGTTTTAATGAAATCAAATGTCTCAGATTCTTCCTTCATTATCTGTGCTTTCTTCTCTGTCTTTTTGACACTGTAGAAGGAATTCTTCTCTTCCCGAACACCATGAAGATATTAATCGATGTAATCTTCTAAGAGCTTCAGGCTATTGCTTTTCTCATTTAGTTCTTTGGTTTACTCACTCAAGTTCTGATATGCTTTTTTGCATGTAAATAGTAAAGCGTGTAGTTAAACTGGCAGATAGAAATTTCAGATAATCATGGGTGAGCCCATGGGCATCTGTGTTTTACGTAAACTGTCATTAACACGTATTGAGAGGGGAAAAGAAAAAGATTGGGAACAATAGGTTGAAGGCGTCGTCTCCAGAACTTTCTTTAATGTGAATGAATAAAAATGAATATTAAGGGGCACCTGGGTTGCTCATTGGGTTAAAGCCTCTGCCTTCAGCTCAGGTCATGATCCCAGAGTCCTGGGATTGAGCCCGCATCAGGCTCTCTGCTCAGTGGGGAGCCTGCTTCCCCCTCTCTTTCTGCCTGTCTCTCTGCCTGCTTGTGATCTCTGTCAAATAAATAAATAAAATCTTTTAAAAAAATAAATATTAAATGCTGCTGCTGGGTTACTCATGTACATAGCAAGCTGGACCCGGCTTATCAGTGCCTCATGTGAGAAAGATGTGGGGTTCTTACTCTACTTCTAAGGTGTTGACAAGCTAGACATACCCCCACTGTGTGACATTATTATCAAGAAATCTAATAAGATCTCAGCCTCCATTAAGAATAGAATGCCCAAATCTTACCTGTAATCTGTTAACAACAACAGTCTGTTGTTAAGACAACAGTTGGGGTGGGGGGCGCCTGGGTGGCTCAATGGGTTAAGCCTTTGCCTTCGGCTCATGTCACGATCTCAGGGTCCTGGGATGGAGCCCTGAATCAGGCTCTCTGCTCAGTAGGGAGCCTGCTTCCCCCTCTCTCTGCCTGCCTCTCTGCCTACTTGTGATCTCTCTCTCTCTGTCAAATAAATAAGTAAAATCTTAAAAAAAAAAAAAAGACAACAGTTAGGCTATTGCATCTTTTTCTGGTTGAGCTCTTGAAGAGGTACAGAGGTAAACTAGGTATCATCATGAGGAGAGCAGTCAGTTACTAATGGGATGAGAAACCGCTACAGGTAAAGGGCAGTGGAAAGAATTAGAAAATCATAGCTTGCAACGGAGAAGATAGGGATGGGCTATAATCATTGTATTTAGAAATTTCAAAGATGTCCCTGTGAAAAAGAAGGCACATGTCTTGGCCAGCTCAGGCTATTATAACAAAATACCATAAACTGGGTGACTTTAAAAAAAGATGTTTATTTCTCACAATTTCAGAAGCTGGGCAGTCTAAGGCAAAGTGCCAGCAGATCTGGTTCTTTGTGAGGGCTCCCTCTCTGGTTTGCAATGGCCCCCATTTTGCTGTGTGTTCATATGTCCTTTTCTCCATGTATATTTATGAAGAGAGAACTCTCTTTTTTTTTCTTTTTAAAGATTTTATTTATTTATGTGACAGAGAGATCACAAGGAGACAGAGAGGCAGGCAAAGAGATAGAGAGAGGGAAGCAGGCTCCCTGTTGAGCAGAGAGCCCAATGCGGGACTCAATCCCAGGAACCTGAGATCATGACCAGAGCCAAAGGCAGTGGCTTAACCCACTGAGCCACCCAGGCGCCCCAAGAGAGAACTCTCTTATCGCTTCCTCTTTCTTTAAGGCACTAATCCCATCATAAGAGCACCATTCTCATGACATCATCTAAATTTAATGAGCTGCCCAAACCCCATCCTAAATAAGATCACATTGAGGGTTAGGGCTTCAACACATGAATCTGGGGAGACACAAATATTCAGTCCATAGCAACACACATATATATACTGTGTAAACACTAGGAACCAATGGATGGAAGCTATAAAGAAGCAGGTTTAGGCTAATTATAAAGGATCTCTATAGCAGGGGGACAATGTATCTTCAAATAGAACTAACTGACTCAAGAAAGTGGTAATCTCCTTCCCCAACATCGATAGCATTGAAATTGAGTCTGAAAGACCATTTGTCAAAGATGTTATTAGTCATAGATAATATTTATCAGTGGTTGCTACTGGCAAGGAATTAGTCCGTGCACTCTCCCTGAATTTTCCTATTTAATATTCACAGTGGACCTAGGAGATAAGACCAATTTTGACATCATTCTTAAATGAAGGGCTTAAAGCTTGGAGAGGTTAAGTAATTTGCCCAAAGTCACATAATTTGTAAAAGGCAGAAAGCACATCTGTCTTACATCCAGAGACTGAATTCTTACCCACATTGCTATTGCTTTTCACTAGCCAGTGCTGAAGAAAGATTTGCTTCACTAGGAGAGAAGCCATAATATGTGGCCTTCCAATTCTGAGACTACTTGATTTTAACAAAATAAAAATTCATTACCTGGAAGTATAAAACAGTATGGAAAACAGACACCAGAGAGAATGGGAAAAGGGACAGGTAAAATTTAATGAGGGAGGAAAAAGTCTGGAAAGATCAGAAGTTAAAGGCACCGGTCCAGGAAAAATACATTCCTGGCTGGGTGTAGGCAGGGGGCATTTCCTGAGGGTTGTTCACATATGAGAGCAAAATGAAGGGGAAATAGGAGGCAGCAAAGACATAGGACATACAGAAATACAACTTGCCCATAGCAGAGGCATCATTTGGAGATCTGGAGTTAGATTCCAAACACCGTCGTTTATTGATACTCAGAAAGAACTAAGGGAAACAAGATTCCAAACATCACCTTTTACTGATACTTAGAAAGAACTAAGGGAAACATCTCCATATCAAGAGTCCAGAGAACTTCAGTGAGCTTGTTTTTATTTTTTTATCTTGTAAGTAATTAATTAGACCCCTCAATTACAAAAAGAAGCAGCAGAAAGATACTAATCAGGTTCAAATGGACCATTTTCAAGCATTCATTCATTTATGCACGTGTGTATTCATTTAACAAATGTTTACTGAGTGCCTACTACTTTCTAAGTACCTTTTTTTGGGCACTGAGGTACAGCAGGAAAAAAAAAGCAATCCCCCCCCTCTCCCCCCACCCCCCCATATCTCCCCTTCTAAAATAATTCCTTGTCTTCACTGAGTGTATTCTCTGGAGCAGGAAAGCACATGTGAAAAACCAGGATGAATATGTAAAATGTAAATTGCATTAAATAAAAGTGCTAAGGAGAAAAACAAAACAAAGAAAAAGAACAGGAATGAGCGTATATGGAGAATTGTTGAAAATTCTGATAGAATTTCAGTTAAATACTCAAACTAAAAAGGAGAGAGGGAAATGGTTTAGAAAATGTATTACGCCTGGGTGGATCAGTCGACCTGACTCTCTATCTCAGCTCCGGTCTTGATCTCAGGGTTGTGAGTTCAAGTCCTACACTGGGATCCTTAATGGGCATGGAGCCCACTTAAAAAAAAAGGAGGGGAGATGTGTTGAAGTCCATGTGACTTTAAGGTTCATGCTTATGAATCACAAATATTATGAAAGATTTTGCGGCAAAGTGAAAAGTACAGTGAGAAAATCACTTCCCTTATTTTTAAAAAATATTTTATTTATTTATTTGAGAAAGAGAGAGAGAGTGGGAGTTGGGGGGCGGTGGTGGTGGGATGAGGGGCAGAGGGAGGGAGGAGCAGACTCCCTGCTTGGGGCAGAGCCCAACTCAATGGTGGGGCTCCATTCTAGGACCCTGAGATCATGACTTGAGCTGAGACAGACGCTTAACCAACTGAGCCACGTAGATGCCCTTTACTTCCCTTGTTTTATCCACATTTCCTCATCTTTTAAATTGAGAATGTTAGGGGAACCTGGGTGGCTCAGTCATTAAGTGTCTGCCTTTGGCTCAAGTCATAATCCCAAAGTCCTGGGATGGAGCCCCACATCGGGCTCCCTGCTCCACAGGGAGCCTGCTTCTCCCTCTCCCACTCCCTCTGCTGTGTTCCCTCTCTCCCTGTGTCTCTCTATGTCAAATAAGTAAATAAAATCTTAAAAATAAAATAAAATAAAATGGGATGCTAACTTTAGCCCTCAAGGCAACACGGGTTTGTGTATATCTCAAATGAACATGGCCTTCAAAATACAAAACAATGTATACATGTTACTTCACTTACCTAGAAAAAGGAATTTATATTTTTTAAAACGTCCTCTGAATCTCCAAATACATACACACATATGTATATTCAACTATATATATATTTACTCTGAATCTGAGTATATAGATACACACACACACACACACACCACACAAGCACACACACACACACACATTGCATCCCTCCCTCTCATAGCTCATATAATCCACCTAGCACAAATATGCTGACAAGGAATAGGCACATCTGTGGCAGAACAGGGAACTTTGAGGCTTCCAGGAACCTCTCAGCAGAACAAGAGCAACACATTCCTTCCCCATTCAGGTCTTCTTGGATTACTGAACACTTTGCAGAGATTTTTAGTCACCTCCTGAAATGCTGGTTTCCTTCCTCCATCCAAGATACTCAACAAAATGGAACTTGTCAACTGTGCTTATGGTAATAAATCTCCATTCCAGCATTTCTCCTGACATTCTAATGCCTTCCTGAATGTAATAAAAAGGTCATTTTCCACCTGAATTCATCTTTTCCGAACTACTTTATATTTCTGCAAATCCAAGTTTCAACAAGTTTGATTTCATTTCTTCTACAGTATTTTATTTGCTTTAACCAAGCTAAAAATCCCAACTGTAACTGCAACCCTGCGCTCTCCTCTAATTGCTTGAGTGGGGATTATATTTTACTGGCTGACTGTATAATGTAGATACACTGTGAAAGCTGAACTGTTCTTACTCTTGAGTGGCAGAGAATTAAATGCTCCCTTTGAGATATTGTCCAAGGATTTCTTATGATTTTGTTTCCCACATCGGTTCAATAACTTTCTATGTATCAATTATGCCCTGATCAGTATTCTCACCTAAATATAAAAGTCTCCCAGACCACTCAGACATGAGCAGGCTTTTCACTTGGTGCAACCTACTGGACTGTACGGTCAGGCATTTCGCAAGTCTGTCTTCAGTTTTGGTCTGGAGAAGAGCAATTCAAGGAGCAGCCTTCCAGAAGTTAAATATTCTTGGTTCCCAAGGAATTCCTTCCAATAAAAGCGGGTGCATATATCCTTGGTAGGTCTAGGGGTCTATTTAAGCGTGGTCATCGTTTGTAGACATTATTATATAGAAAATAACTCGATTTGTAATGGACGTTTAGGTGAGTGGGGGGCTCCTAGGAGCGCTCCCAGGCAAAAATATGGGAAAACCTTGGACTTCTTGCCAGTGATAATGACAGGACACACAATACCTCTTTATTCTGTTTAACACGTTGGTAACATTCCTCTCGGTAGGTCAGTCCATCCACTCCTGGGACCTGATGAATCAATAACTGCTGACCGAGAAAGCAGGCGCGGCGGCCCTTTTCCTACAGGAATAGGATCCCAGGACAATTTGCCCACGACCTCTGCCGCGCGAAGCAAGAGCCAAGCGATCCCAGCGGCAGGCGGTGCCCTAGGCGGCCAGCCCAGCTCGTCCTCCGCTAGGGCGCCCCCAGCCGTCCGGAGCCCCTGCCTCCGCCGTCCGGAGCCAGCAGCCAAGGACAGCGCTTGGTGTCCGTACCCTGGGACGTAGAGGACCGTCCTCGGCCACGCACATCGAAGGTGGGAGTAGCCTGCCAACTCTCAGTGGTACCGGCGCGCTCTTTTTCCGGCCGCCTGGTCTGCGACGCCGGTAGGCAGAGGATCCGAGGGACCCGTGGGGAGCGGAGGGAAGGACAGAAAACCGGAGGGAGAGAGACCTAGGTTAGCTTCCTGGCCTGTGCGGTTGCCGCACCGCACCCAACTCCGGTCTGCAGAAAGGATACAGTGGCAAGCTGCTGGGGGCCCGGAAAGACGCAAACCTTGGACAGCAAAGGAGAAGAAAACCTGAAGACCCTGTTGCAAGAAAGGAGGAGGAAGAAAGGACGAAAGCATCCCTCTTTATCTTATTTTGTTTTGTTCCCCCCCCCCCTTTTTTTTTACTACCAAGTGCAAGAGGGAATTCATCCGCCACTCTTGACCTGGGGAACATCCATTATTTGATGAAAACAGAAGAGCGTTTTGTTGTTCTTTGTCTTTGAAATAAATTCAGGAGCACTGCTTCTCTGCCCACCGCGTTCTTCTGCACCAATTTATTTTCTCATATACCACCCTCACCGCACCCCTAGTCTAATTCCCTAGTCTCTTGGACTAATCGAAAGAATTTGTCTCAGTTTTTAAGTCCTGTTTATCAGGTTTTTATCTGCTTAAATGGGTTCAGAGTAAGCTATCCCACTAATTTGGACTTCCAATGTTCCAGCCCTTTCTAGTCTAAGGGTTTTTTTTTTTTTTTTTATTAAGCAAACTCTGTCCCTCCCTCCACCCCTCCTTGCCTGCAGGAACGCTTTTTTGCATTCCAAGCCCCTTGCATTCCAACCCCTTGCTGGGTTGCTTGCTGTTTTGCCCTCAGGCTCTGCAGGCACATCAAAGAGGTTTGCTTTGACTGTCCTTAGACCCAGGTGGTGCCTAGTGGTGGGGCTGCTCTCCAGACCGGGAATCTGCACCTCTTCATTCTTTTTTATTACACCCCCCCCCCCCCAGCCTGTTTCAGTTCCTGATAATACAAACAATCGAAATACTTAGAGCTGTGAAGTAGGGTGATTTGATTTATAATCTGCTCTCCCAATATAATTTCTGTCTCCCCTCCCCTCCTTTTCCTCCTCTACCTCCCTTCTCCATCAGCACCTCAGTTTCTGGCATCCCAAAAGTTAATTTGAAATCGTGGACTCACTTATAAGAGAGCTGGTAACTATCTCTCTAGTTGTACTGTCAAGAAGCACAACATTCAATCAAGGAACACGCATTGAACACTTCCTAGGTGCCAGACACTGGGAAGTGGTCCAAGGACTGATAAGTGTGTCTCTCTCTTTTTTTTTTCAATCACTTTCTCCTCCTGCCACTCTCCTAGCTCTCCTACCTCCCCTATTGTTATCATCAACATCATCTTTTATAACATTCATGCAGGCCTTAATGTATGCCAGGCACACAGGTAGGAGCTGTACATGCATTTTTTAAAAATTATTATGCAGACTTTTATAATGGAGGATTCCATTTTATAGGTGAGAAAACTCAAGATTAAAGAAGTTGAGTAGCTTCCTCAAGCTCATATATATAGTGTGTGCTGGTGCAGGAGTTTGTAAACCAGACAGTCTGACTCCAGACTTGTGATACTTCGCTTCCCAAGAGTCAGTGGAGGAGCCAGACTTGTAAACAGATAAATATAATTCAAAGAGGTAAGTGCTAGCATTGTAGAAATACAGAAGCTGCTTGACTAACACTGCCTGGGGGAATCAGGAAAGGCTTAAAAGCTAACTTGACTTGTGAGGTGGGTCTTGAAATAGGAGTAGGAGTATCCCAGGAAAACAAAGGGACGGGGGCGGTTGGTGAATTTCAGGCTGAGGAACTATACATGCAATGCCTCCAGTTGAGAAAGGGGGCCACTGTGTGTTTAGGAAACAGTGAGTTCGATCTGATTACAACATAGGGTTCAGGAGACAGTGTTGTGATATGAAACTAAGATTGTCAAGTAGGAAACCAGGGGCAAGAATGTCAAGTACTAGAGATTTTGCTGGGAAATTAGCTTTCATCTTATAGGTAAAATGACTCCAACGGAGATTTTAAAGAGAGGGAGTGACATAATCAAATTTGTCCTTCTGTCGGACTGTCTGTCTTAAGATGACCAGGGGAAGTCTGGAACAGGGAAAGTAGAGCCAGATGGCAGAGATACTGGTTGGAAACTTGCTGTACAGATGATGGGGGCTTGAGTTAGGAGTTGTGAGACTGGAAAGCAGGGATTTTGTTCACCAAAGAATATTGGCATTAAATATGATACCTGTTTCTCGAACAAAGGACTTTGAGACTGAGAATTCTGTTCAAAATAAAAAAGGCCTCTTAAGAGAGCACCAAACCAACCCTTTTATTTTTATAGGCATAGTTACAGTCTGTGAAGCTTAGGAAGATTAAACCACACAACCAGCTAGTGGAAGAATGATCATAGGCACCTTTTATTTAGAGACTACTGTCCACATACTTAGCATCTTTTAAAACATTTGACCCTCCTAACCTTTGACAGTAAGTACAAAGCTACTCTTAAGTCCCTTTAACAGAGGAGGAAGCTGAGATCAATAACTTGGTAAAAGCTGTACGGGCAATTAGAGACAGAATGGGGATTCAAACTAGAGTTATCTGATTCCAGAGTTCCCACATTTTTGTATGTTATGTACTGAGATTGAAATTTAGACATCCTTATTCCTAAGTTGGTGGTCTCTTTACTAGTTATTGCTGCCTTTCTCTTCTGCAATGTGCCATTTAGCTATTGCTGGGCACACATTCCTGATATCTGAATGCCTATGCTGTAAATATGCCCTAAAGAAGCACTTATTGGGGATTCACTGTCTATCACATACACTAAGCAAGATACTATAATGATCCATCTTTAAACTGTAGTTTTTACAGTGAAAGAAAGAGCTAATTGCAAGCGACATCAACATGCAACCAGAAGCACAGCTGATCCACACTTGGAATGGTACGGACAGGAAGGATCAAGGGCTCTTGGAAAATGGCTGATGTTAGTCAGCACTCTCCTGTGCCCGAGGCTTGATGTGTACTATTTTATTTAAGAACACTGCTTAGGTGAAATAGATTGCTCAATGTCACATAAATACCAAATGGATAAACCAGAATTGGAACTCTGGTTTACCTGACAACCTGCTCAGGCCCTTCAGCTCTGTTGGAGAGGGTGGTAAAGACTGAAGTTGGTTTCACAGACGTAGTGACCCGGTAAATGTTTCGCAACCAGCTCTCAAATACGAAAACCAAAACACCTTTGATTTGTGGTGCTGCTCATTCCAGTTTCCAGAGGGTATAAGTAACCCACAAGAGTAGATTTCAAGCTGCCAGGGTGACATCACTGAAGTCAATGTTGGGAAGTGATGCTCACGAGGGTCTCTGAAGAGCCTCCGGCATGCACCTGCACCGTGGAGGAAGAAGCACTTGGGCAGTGAGGTAGAAGAGAGGTAGAAGAGGTTTGGGGTAATTCTTGGGAGAAAGAAAGGGTAGTGAAGTCTGGAATGAAGATTGGGTCAGTTATACTCTAAGAAAGTGGACAGACAGAGCTGATTTGTGGTTAGATCAAGTAGAAAGTGGGGTTTTAGAATTGGCTGCTGGCAGCTACTTGCTTAAACTTGATTATTCCTGAGGGGTGGAAATTTGTTTGAATAAAGAGACCTAAATGTTGACTTATCTGAAACTTTCAGCAGACGCTTGTCTAAAAGACCGATACAACCGAAAACATACGCGAAAGACTGAAATCAGAGCTAGATAAATCAAAAAGATTGTCCAATATGGATTTCTGGCTAGTTATCTTCTTT
This sequence comes from Meles meles, assembly GCF_922984935.1. NCBI lineage: Eukaryota > Metazoa > Chordata > Mammalia > Carnivora > Mustelidae > Meles > Meles meles. The sequence continues at coordinate 109,938,593 of NC_060069.1, read as the reverse complement.
TCTCTGTCTTTGTGGCAAGGGCAACAGACTGATGAAGGTGATAAGTTGATGGAAAATGAGCCTTAACAAATATATAGACAATAAAGTTGAATAAAGTTACTCGGTGTCACTTTTGAAAGAGGTCCTGGGGGAGCACCTGGTTGGCTCAGTTGGTAGGGTGTGTGACTCTTGATCTTGGTGTTGTATGAGTGTGAGCCCCACACTGGGTGCAGAGATTACTTAAAAATAGAAAATCTTTGAAAAAGAAAGAAAGAAACAAACAAACAAGACAAAAGAGGTCCTGAAGAAATACGTTTGCTCTGTGAGACTATCTCAGTGTACCTTATAGTGACCTTGTATCCATGGAAAATCAATATATTTGCAAATACTTCATATATTTATCTTGTTACTTTAATTCACATCTTATGAGTATAAAGCAACATCAATGCTTCTCTTATTCCTACATAATCAGATAGCGCATAGGATAGTAAGGAGAAAAAAACGTTAGCAAGTACCTGCAAATGATGCCTGTTTTCCCTCTGTAGCAATAATCTAGCCCTTTGAAAGGAGAAAGGATGAAATAAAATTAGTTTCCTCATGACACAGAAGATTTCTATCCTCTCCCCATCCCCCAATAACCAAAAGCTCTTGTACACAATTTCAGCAGAAAACATAATTATCCTAAGAACCAATAAAAAATAATATAAAGGAGATGAAGTAGAGGTCTACTGTTTTTATCTGCTCTTTGGAGAATGGCTCCCATTCCTGTGATTCTGAAATACTGTCAAGCGTTATGCCCACCTGCTCTGGCTGCAAGGGTGGACATTTGCCTCAGGCCTGGTTAGTCATGGTTCTTGAACATCTAATTCACAGTAAATTACTCACATGAGCAAAACCAGTCACAATTTTTCTTGAGTGAGAGGGTATCTCTTCCTTTAGGATTTCAGTCTCTGTGGATATAGGCTTAGGTTTGAAAATAATCATCTTTCTAGGATGTGGGCTGCAAAAGAGGAAATTGAGAAAACAGTTGGAGACAAGCAAAGACATGTCAAGCTAAGATATAAAAAAAGGACAAAGAGCCTTGACAACTTTACTCAAATGCCTTGATCCTGCCATGCCTAAACATATGCATACTTTTGGAGTTCCCAGTCATTTAAACCAATAGGTTACCTCCTGGTCTCTTTCTTTCTTTCTTTCTTTTTTTTTTTTTTTTTTGGTTAAACTCCTTGGACTAGAGGTTTTGTCACTTTCAGTTGAGAGTAACCTATTACAAAAATCTTAGTAAAAAAAATCTGATGATAAACTCCCGCTGGCTAACTGGGATTATGAAAATAATGTCTCCCTAACTTAAAAAAAAGGCAGAGGATAGGGAATGGGAAATACCAAGACATATATTTCTTTCTTGGCCTGTATTTTAAGATACGTTAATTTATTTTATTTAGTTTCTCTAATCTGTGACTCACCTCTCTCTGGAAATCTCTTTCTTTCACTGGCACACAGACTACAATATAGTCATTTCTTTATTCATAAATTATCATGGCTTTATTATCTACCTCAAAATGCTGAGCCTTCACAGAACAGGCAAAAGACAAGGTATTAAGTTGGGAGGGAAAGAAAGGAGAAAGAGATGCTGATCCTTTTAGAAATGTAGGAACAACTCAGCACCCGCTCTCCTCTTTTTAAATTTCAGGGCAGATATTTGAGCAGATGGTGAAGAATCACCTCAGGATAGAGTCATTTGGGATTTTTCTTAGTTTTTCTGAGACGATCTCAAAAGTTGAAGACTGTAGGACGTACAAAGTGAGAATAGAAGATGATTCAGTTGCTGGTCTGGGGAAAAGACCTGAGTAACTAAGGGATACTTTCTCAGGCCCTGTGAGTATAATTCCCCCTCTCCTCAAGGTTTTCAAGCTGCCCTTTGATGTGTCTTTGCCTTTAAAGTTTGAATTTAGTGACTAGTCCTGAAGTCAAAATATGTCTAAGCTCTGAAAAAGTCCGAGGAATAACTCAGGACCTCACAGTCTTTTGAAATGTCCTTGAGCCTAGGAAAAATAATTGAGAGTTATACTCTTTGGGGATCCTCTTGTAACTTGTTAACCACCTCTGAACAAAATACTTCACTCTATAACTTGGATGTCATTCTCTATAAAAAAGCAAATCACTTTCCTTAGGAGATGTATCAGTTAATCAGTTTTAACAGAATTTTAAAACTAGAAGCAATAATAAAAAATTATTTAATTTACCAGCTAGAATATGTCACAGAATTCTGCCACCTAGAATATATCACAGATTCTGGTGATTTCAATGAGAGCATGTACATGTTTATAAATCTTTTCTCGTGTTGGCTTATATAGCTTTTTAAATATGCATCGCCTTTTCTCACAAGATTTTCACCTTGAGTCACAATTATTAAGTGAATTTCTTGCCCTTCCAAAGAAAAGTAAACACATTAAACAACTCCATGCAAAGTTAAAATGCTGGACATTAAATTAAATATTTGTCCTATAGCACTGTTAATAGGTTATGAATCATCTGTGTTTGTGGAATACATTGCTTTATATTATAATTTTGCCAAATCCATCCTGTAAAGAACAAAGTGTAAAGAACATTGAGGCTTAAGATCTTGAATACTGAACCTCCTCTGTAGACTTTGCAATATTGATACTGCATCCATAATCATGCCTTAGTGAAATGTTATACAGAACATTATTCAGAATATTTGTTCTGAAAAGAGTTTGGATAAATGCACCATATTTGAAATTGATTAATGCTGTCTGATATGCATCCAAATTTTTTATTATCCTGAGAATTTGACTTAAAAGTTATAGAGTATCTTGTGTATTTACTGTAACTGAAAGTGGCTCATTTGCATTTGAGCAAAAATGGTAGCCAAAGCTGTGTTAATTTTGGTTAAGTCTTCTGACTTCTGGGACCTGTGTTACCTCATCTGCCATATGATGTAGGTGGATTCGCCCAGTGTTCTTTTTTTGTTTGTTTGTTTGTTTTTAAAGATTTTATTTATTTATTTGACAGAGAGAGAGATCACAAGTAGGCAGAGAGGCAGGCAGAGAGAGAGGAGGAAGCAGGCTCCCTGCTGAGCAGAGAGCCCGATGCGGGACTCGATCCCAGGACTCTGAGATCATGACCTGAGCCGAAGGCAGCGGCTTAATCTACTGAGCCACCCAGGCGCCCCTTGTTTGTTTTAAATTTCTTTCCCTTTAAAATATAAATTATTGAAGTATAGTTGACATACAATGTTACATTAGTTCCAGGTAACAATATAGTAGTTTGATAATTCTATGTATTACTCAATACTCAGCACAAGTATAGTCACCATCTGTCATCATACAACATTGTTACAATATTATTGACCATATTCCTATGCTGTGCTTTTAATCTCCATAATTTATTTATTTTATAACAGGAAGTATGTACCTCTCAATCCCCATCACCTCTTTTTTCCATCCTCCTATTCCCCTCCCCTCTGGCAACCCCCAGTTTATTCTCTCTCTATATAAGTCTGTTTCTATTTGTTTGTTTGTTTATTTGTTCATTTGTTTTGTTTTTTAGATTCCACATATAAGTGAAATCATATGGTATTTATCTTTCTCTGTCTGACTTACATCACTAAGTATAACACCCTACGGATCCGTCTATATTGTCACAAAATGAAAGATTTCATTCTTTTTCATGACTGAGTAATAACCTATTGTGTGTATATACCACATCTTCTGTCTCCATTCATCTACAGATGAACATTGGGTTGTTTCCATATCTTAATTGTTGTAAATAATGCTGCAATAAACATAAAGGTGCATATATCTTTTCAAATTAATGTTTTTGTTTTCTTCGGGTAAATATCTAAAAGTGAAATTATTGGATCATATGGTATTTCTATTTTAATTTTATGAGACACCTTCATACCATCTTCCACAGTGACTATATCAATATACCTTCCCATCAACAACAGCACACAGCGGTTCCTTTATCTCCACGTCTGTGCCAATACTTATATTTTCTTGTCTTTTTTTTTTTTTTAAGATTCTGTTTACTTATTTTTACTTGAGAGAGAGAGAGAGAGAGAGAGAGAGCCTGAGTGGGTGGAGTGGCAGAGGAAGATAGATCTCAGGAAGACTCCATACTGAGTGTAGAGCCTGACACAGGGCTCAATCTCAGGACCCTGAAATCATGACCTGAGCTGAAATCAAGAGTCAGGCGCTTTTCTGACAGGTGTGAGCTAATATCTCTTTGTGGTTTTGATTTGTATTTCCCTGATGATTAGTGATGTTGAGCATTTTTTCATGTGTCCATTGGCCATCTGAATGGATAGTTGGAAAAAAGTCTCTTCAGGTCTACTGCCCAGTTTTTTAATCAGCTAATTTTTTGGTGTTGGGCGGCATAAGTTTTTATATGTTTTGTTTATTAACCCTTTATCAGATGTATCATTTACATATATTTTCTCCCTTTCAACAATGTGCCTTTTTGTTTGGGTTTTCTAACTATTCTGAAAAGACTTAAGATCTAAAGAAGGCAGTAAAACTTCAGGTTGCTTGTCAAACTTTAGCTAAAGAAGACCCACCTGTATCAGTTTATTGATTACCTTTCATAATTATTTATTATTCATTCATGTATTCATGGATTGCTTAAGTAATTAATCAAATAGTATTTTATGCCTCCTATGTATCTGCCTATTCTATAGATATAACAGAGAATAAAACAGACATACATTTCTCTTCTTCTTGAACTCTCAGTCTGGCACAGAGAGGCAGATATTCAATATTCAGTGTTCAAAATATCTAAATTAAATATATATTATGTTATAATATATATTATATTATTATATTATATTTTCTGCTTCAAAATGAAGCAGAAAAGGGAGATTTTTTGGGGCTGGGGATTGAAATTTTATTTTAATTATTTATTGTTTTACTTTTTAAAATTATTATTATTATTATTTTTTTTTAAGAGAGAGAGCGGTGGAGGGTAGGAGAGGGAGAGACAGAATCTTAAGCAGGCTCCACTCCCAGCATGGAGCCCCACATGGGTCTATATTTCACAACCGTGAGATCATGATCTGAGCCAAAATCAAGAGTCAGATGCCTAGCCTACGTAGCTGACTGAGCCACCCAGGTGTCTCTGGGGTTGAAATTTTATAGTTGCTCATGGAAGTCAATAAGAAGATTACATCTGAAGAAATACCTTGAAAGAGATGATGGAGTAAGTCTCACTAATAACTGTGGGAAAAAATTTCCAAGTATTTGAAACAAAGTGCAAAGTCTCTGACATGGGAATGTGGCAGGTATATTTAGGAACCATGAGGAGACCACCATGGTCTGAATGATTAAACAAGGGAGAAATAGGAATTTGGACTTCAGAATAAGCCTACATTGAAAGAAAAAGGTTTATATTTAAATAAAGATTGAAAACAATTCAACTAAATTACTTGTGAGGCTCTGAAAAGCATTAAAATTTTGACTCTTTCTTATATTGCATAATCAATAAACCTTTATGCAATGTTATTAAGCCTTTTTTTCTCCCCTAATTATCATCACTCCTCCAGGATTGTATGTTTATCTAAGCATTTCTTCTTGATACTTCTCTTAAAGTCAGCCATCTTACTTATTTTAAAGGGAAACTATATGGATAAACTGAAACTTGTATTTAATTAATTTAAATAAATTTAATTAATTTGGCTTTCCAGAAATCCATTAAATCCATGGTGATTTGTTTGTTTAAAAAAATCAAATATACATTGTTTTCATATTTCTATAGTCATTATATGTCCACCTCAAATTCCTGAATGAAATTTTAATAGTTTGCAATGCTAGTAGGTACATGATAAAACAAGTTGAGGTAACTCTGTGGAAAATTTCATGAGAATCATTCAAGTTAAAATTTCCTTTAACATATCAAGCATCTGAATAACCACACTCTGAGTCACATTTTACTTACTCAAAACTGAAAGAGCTGTTTATCTCAGTTGAAACTTGAAAATATGCAGAGAACTCTGAAGAGAAACTCTCAGGTTATAAGGTGAAAATAAACCAGTATATTTTTGAGTAAGTTTTATGCACCTACTGAAATCACTAATGACTTATGAGTTATGAGAATTTGATACACTAAGAGTTTTTGGCATTCATTTTATAGTTATAGCTAAGTTTCATGGTTAAATAGCTTAGCCAGACTCTTTTCTCCATTCCTCATATCTAAGACAAGAAGGCAAATGACTAAGTGGATTTCTACTTTGCAATAACTACCCATTTCTTTTTGTACCTACACACTGAGCAATCTACAGTCTGAAATAAGAACAGTGTTTACCAAAGGCTTTGGAAGTTTTTGCCCTCTTGAGCTCCAGGGATAAGTCTTTATTAGGTAGCATTACTGAGGATATGAGTTGCAAAATTTATTAATACAGTGACTGCTATTACTATTAACAACTGAGATTAATAAAATTCAAGGGAATATTTCTTAGTAGGATGAATACCCATCTGTCCTCCAATCCATATCTAGAGTGATTTTAGGAACTACTGACTTTAAAAAATCGTAGGGTCCAGAAATAAAACAGAGTTTCATTTTATACCTGCAATATCTCTATGACTCTTTAAAATAGTCATATCTTCCTAGACTTAATATAAATCCAATTTTAACCCTCTGTTTCAATCTTTGTCATCAGAACATCAACCCAGGTCCTTGACCATCTCCTGCCTGGTCACTTAGAAATTTTACTAGTCAGACTTCTATTCTCAGCATGCTGCCCTCCTCTCCCTTCTGTCCTTTTTGTAAATAAAGAGGCAGGGCCTTTTATGCTCTATTCTCCTTTTTATTTTATTTTATTTTTATTTATTTTTTATTTTTTTATTTGTCAGAGAGAGAGAGAGAGGGATCACAGGCAGACAGAGTGGCAGGCAGAGTCAGAGGGAGAAGCAGGCTCCCTGCTGAGCAAGGAGCCCGATGTAGGACTCGATCCCAGGACGCTGGGATCATGACCTGAGCCGAAGGCAGCTGCTTAACCAACTGAGCCACCCAGGCGTCCCCGCTCTATTCTCCTTTAATGTCAAATAGTTTTTATCATTTCCTTCCTCCCAT